>NC_057810.1:324967826-325029094 GCF_018294505.1 Triticum aestivum | reverse complement strand
GCCACCCTTTGCCGTCCGCCTTCTTGCTCTTTGCCGTCCGCTAGCGGACGGCAAAGAGGGGGCCCTTTAGGTTTTTTTTTGCAGCTCGTTAGTGGGGCCCCTCCCTCTTTGCCGTCCGCTAGCCGACGGCAAAGAATCTTTGCTGTCCGCTAGCAGACGACAAAGAACTGGCTGATGGCAAACTTGGTCTTTGCCATCAGCCAGTTCTTTGCCGTCCGCTTTTTGGAAGCTGATGGCAAAGAGCTTCTTTGCCGTCCGCTAGCGGATGGCAAAGAACTGGCAGATGGCAAAGTAGCTGATTCCAGTAGTGAAGTCAGAGTGACTGATGTGATGCTCAACCAAATCCTATGTCTTTGAGCGAAGACAATGAGAGCAATCTTATCTAGAGCTGGATGAGTCAGCTTTCCTTGTAGCCCAAGTCAAGCTGTTGCGTGTGTTCGAAATTCCACCGTTGGACACGTGTCGGTTCGTTAGTGACCCAGGGTCATTTCGGACATATCAAGTAGGGATGCCACTTGGCTATAAATAGCCCACCCCCTACACCATAAATTGGTGGCTTCTTAGAGTTTGTGCATGACTTTTGTTGTTTGAGAGCAATCCACCTCCGAAGCATTTGAGAGAGAGATCCTTGCGGGGACAAAGCCCAAAACACCCAAAGCCAAAGAGTGTTAGGCATCACTAAAGTCTTTCTATCCACGTGATCTGAAGACATGTTACACTTGAGGACTGTGAATCCTCTAGCCGATTAGGTGTCGTATTCTGAGCATCCAAGAGTCATTGTGGATAGCCGGTGAACAAAGTCTATGAAGGTTCGGAAGTCTACCTTGAAAACTTACCAGAGTGATTGGGCGAGGACAGGGCGTCCTTAGCTCAATTGGAATAAGGTGAAGATGTGGTCTTTTGAGTTTCATCTCAGCCTCCCTAAACAGATGTACAGTTGTCACAACAACTGGAACTGGTCTACCAAGTCCTTGTCTTCACCAAGCAACTAGTTCTATCCCTTACTCTCCATGCTTTTCAGTTTGTCTTCATGAAGTCATTGCTTGCATGCTCAATTCATTTGACTTCACTATGTGAAGATGTATATCTGTTTGGCTTCATACTGTCTTTCTTTCTGATCCTATCTACCTGACTGCAGTTACTCTACGTGCTTCCACTGTATTGTTTGCTTGACTAATGCTAGTCTAGTGTAGTTTACATTCCGCTGCATATCATATAGGTCCAGTTTACGTGTTTGTCTTCAAAGCCATCGTGTTTTAAGACTTCCATAAAAATTGCCTATTCACAACCTCTAGTCGATAACTAGCACTTTCACCCCATCTTATTATCCTTAATAGCAACGATACACACATGTCTTTTCCCCTTCTGTCACTACCCATCACAAAGCACCTCTTCCCATTGCAAGATAAATAGATCAAGTGGCCAAACAAAACCCAAATATTGGAGAAGAAATACGAGGCTATAATCAATCATGCATATAAGAGATATAAGAAGAGTCAAATTACTTTCATGGATAAAAACATAGATTTGATCATAAACTCAAAGTTCACCGAATCTCAACAAACAAACCGCAAAAAGACTTACATCATATGGATCTCCAAGGGACCATTGTATTGAGAATCAAGAGAGAGAGAGAGAGAGAGAGAGAGAGGAGAGACAGAGAGAGAGAGAGAGAGGAAGCCATCTAGCTACTAATTACGGACCTGTAGGTCTACAAAGAACTACTCACGCATCATCGGAGAGGCATCAATGGACATGATGAAGCCATCCATCATGGTGTCTAGATTGGATCTGGTGTTTCTGGAACTTGCGGCAGCTGGAATTGATTTTCGTCGACTCCCCTAGGGTTCCTGGAATATTGGGGTATTTATAGAGCAAAGAGGTGGTGCGGGAGGCCACCGAGGTGGGCATAACCCACCTGGGCGAGCCTGGGCCCCCAGGCGCGCGTTTGTGGGTTGTGTCCCCCTCGGGGCACCCCTCTGATACTTCTTTGGCCAAACTTGTGTCTTCTAGTCCATAAAAAATCCACAAAAAGTTTTGCTGCGTTTGGACTCAGTTTGGTATTGATTTCCTGCGATGTAAAAATCAAGCAGAAAACAACAACTGGCACAGGGCACTATGCCAATAGGTTAGTACCAAAAAATGATATAAAATGATTATAAAATTATTGTAAAACATCCAAGAATGATAATATAACAGCATGGAACAATAAAAAATTATAGATATGTTGGAGACGTATCAGCATCCCCAAGCTTAATTCCTGCTCGTCCTCGAGTAGGTAAATGATAAAAACAGAATTTTTGATATGGAATGTTGCCTAACATGTTCATCACATATTCTTTTCTTTGTAGCATGGACATATGGACTTTTATATGGTTCAGAGCCATAGTCTAGTTTTGACATGAAGACTTTAATACTCAAGCATATCAACAAGCAACCACGTCTTTCAAAATATTAACGCTAAAGCAAGTTATCCCTAGCCCATTATGCTCAGTCATTGATCCATTCATGAAACACACTCGAATACTTGCTATACCCAATGTTCTAGTACGATCATAGTGCCCCTTAGTTGGTGCTTTATAAGAGAAGATGGAGAATCAAGTTAAAAATAAAAATTGCATAAAGTAAAAGAAAGGCCCTTCACGGAGGGAAGTAGGGATTTGTAAAGGAGCCAGAGCTCAAAGCGAAAGTTGAGGGATAAAAATATTTTGGGAGGCATACTTTTCGCACCAACGAAAACGACTTAGAGTTCCCAACACTTTCCATGCTAGATATATCATAGGCGGTTCCCAAACAGAAAATGAAGTTTATTCCTTTTCACACCATACTTTCACTTTCCATGGCTAACCGTATCCATGGGTGCCCTCCATACCAACACTTTCCAAGGAATTTATTATTTGACAACATAAAGTAAATTCATTTTTCATTTCAGGACTGGGCATCCCTAATACCTTTGCCGTACTCTCATGCAATAACAAGTGAAGAAACACTCATCGTGAGAATAACACATCTAGCATGGAAAACATCAGCCATCCCTCACCGCCTTGCAAGCGGTACGAGCACACAAAAGAGAAATTTATTTTGAAAATTAGAGATGGAACATGCAAATTTGCTTAGAACGGCATGTAAATACCGCATATAGGTAGATATAGTGGACTCATATGGCAAAACTGGTTTAAAGGGTTTTGGATAAACAAGTAGTGATCATAGTTAGTGCAAATGAAGGCTAGCAAAAAGATTGAGAAGCGCCCAACCAAGAAACAAAAAATCTCGTAAGTGAGCATTAATCTTAACTAACTCCGTATAATGCACTACGAGTAGGATATAATTTTCATTGCATAATTATTGACTTTTGTGCTTGCATAGGGAATCACAAACCTTAACACCAATATTCTTACTAAAGCATAATTACTGATCAACATGACTCACATATCATATCGTCATATCTCAAAACCATTACTAAGAACCAATTTTATTTTGTCCAATGATCTTCATGAAAGTTTTTATTATATCCTCCTTCGATATCTATCACTTTGGGACTAGTTTCATATGTTGCTTTTAATAAGCTCAAACAAATTTAAGTGAAGAACATGAGCATAATATTTCTTTCTCTCAAAATAATTTAAGTGAAGCAAGAGAGAATTTCTTCAGAATTTTACTAACTCCCAAATAAATCTAAGTGAAGCATGAGAGCATTTCTTCAAAAATAACAAAGCACACCATGCTCAAAAGGATATAAGTGAAGCACTAGAGCAATTCCATGGCTCTAAAAATTAAGTGAAGCATAGGAGAAAGCATAGCATAATCTTTGGCTCTCTCAAAAAGGTGTGTCCAGCAAGGATTCAAGACTTAAAAAAGAAAGCAAAACAAGCAAAGACTCATATCATACAAGACGCTCCAAGCAAAACTCATAATATGTGATGAATAAAAATATAGCTCCGAGTAAAATACCGATGGTTGTTAGAAGAAAGAGAGGATGCCACTCGGGGGCATCCCCAAACTTAGTTGCTTGATACTTCTTGAATATTATCTTGGGGTGCCTCGGCATCCCCAATCTTAGCATTTTGCTAATCCTTATTCCTTCATCCATCGTAATATCACCCAAAACTTGAAAACTTCAATCACACAAAAGTCAACAAAACCTTCGTGAGATCCATTAGTGTAAGAAAGCAAACCACTACTATAAGTACTGTTGCAACCCCATTCATATTTTATTTTTTCATTATATCTACTGTATTCCAACTTTTCTATGGCAAAAACTCTTCAAAGAAAACCATAGAATCATCAAAACAAGCACACAACGCAAAGAAAACGGAATCTGTCAAAAACAAACAGTCTATAGAAATCTGACTACTTCGAATACTGCTGTAACTCCAAAAATTCTAAAAAATTAGGACAACGTGAGAAATTTGTTTATTAAACTTCTGAAAAAAGAATCAACCCAAAATCGCACTTCCGTTAAAAATGGGAAATATTTTTGTGAGAGAAAAAGTTTCTGTTTTTCAGCAAGATCAAATCGACTGTCACCCAAATCATTCCAAAGGCTTTCCTTGGCACAAACACTAATTTAAACCACAAAAACACATCTAATAATAGGCATAATCTGGTATTTTATTGAAAACAGCAAAAAAACCATAAAGAAAAAAATACAAGTTGCGTTGCCTCCCAACGAGCGTTATCGTTTTATGCCCCTGGCTAGGCATAATGCGAAGGATCTAAGTTTTGTCATCCTTAGTTCTAGATCTGTATGATGCCCTCATGATTGGTTCATATGGTGGCCTAATTCTTGTTCTAAGGAATTGTCACATACCCTTCCTTAGTGGAAATTTAAATTGAAAATTTCCTTCTTTCATATCAACCACGGCACCAATAGTACATAAAAACGGTCCACCAAGTATAATTGGACAAGCCAGATTGCAATCTATATCAAGAACAATGAAACCTACGGGCACCTAATTCCTATTTGCAAGAATAAGAGCATCATTAATTCTTCCCATAGGCTATTTAATAGTAGAATCTGCCGAGTACAAATTTAAAGAGCATTCTTCAATATCGGTAAGACCAAGCACATCACATAAAAATTTCAGAATTGTAGAAACACTAGCACCCAAGTCACATAAAGAAAAACACTCATAACTTTTAATCTTGACTTTGATGGTAGGTTCCCATTCATCATGTAATTTTCTAGGAACTAAAACTTCTAATTCCAATTTCTCTTCAAAAGCTTTCATCATGGCATCAACGATATGTTAATTAAAAGCTTTATTTTGTTCATAAGCATGGGGTGAATTTATCATGGATTGCAACAAAGAAATACAATCAACCAAAGAGCAACTATAATAATTAAAGTCTTTGTAATCCAAAATAGTGGGCACATCACTAGTTAAAGTTTTGACCTCCTCAAACCTACTTTTATCAATTTTCTCAACAAGTTTTTCACCCTTCGAATTATCAGGACGCCTTCTAGCTAAAGTTGACTCTTCTCTAGTCCCTTTTTCATCAATATTAATTTTACTAAATAAAGAATCAATAGAAGAAACACCAATCATTTTAAGATCTTCATCACTTTTATGAAAGCAATCACTAGAAATCATTTTTTCTAAAAATTATCTTTAGCTCTAAGCATAGAGGTTCTTTTCTTACTTTCATCATAGAAACATAAAGAGCTTTAATTGATTCTTCAACTTTAGGCACAAAAAATTTCATCTTGAGAGTTTCTACATCATGAGAAATTCTATCAATACTTCTAGACATATCATCAACTTTATTCACCTTTTCTTCTAATCGTAGCATTGATAACTTTTTGAGTATTGATAAATTCTTTAATATTATTCTCTAGATCAGAGGTGTTTCTATTATTATTATAAGAAGGACTACCATCGGAATTACCATAATTATTAGATGAATTACTAGGAAAAGGCCTAGGGTTAAAATTACCTCTATAAGCATTGTTATTGAAATTGCTTCGCGAGATAAAATTCACATCTATAGCATCACTGTTTTGCTCAATAATCAAAGTAGGCAAAGGCACATCATTAAAATCAATAGGAGCACTTTTATTAGCAACCAACTTCATAAGAGCATCAATTTTTTCACTCAAAGAACTTATTTCTTCTACCAAATTGACTTTTTTACTAGTAGGTGCTCTTTCGGTATGCCATTATGAGTAATTTGCCATAATATTGTCTAGCAGTTTAGTAGCTTCACCCAAAGTAATTTCCACAAAAGTACCCCCCGCGGCAGAATCTAAAAGATTACGAGAAACAAAATTCAACCTTGCCTAAATTTTTTGTATGATCATCCAAAGATTTAACCCATGAGTTGGGCAATTCCTTAGCATCAATTTCATACTTTCCCAAGATTGTGCAACATGCTCATGTTCAAGTTGCTTGAAATTTCTGATCTGGGTTCCAAGGGAAATGATTTTTGCGGGCGGAAAATAATTAGTAATAAAATCATTCTTGCAATTTTTCCAAGAATCGATACTATTGGGAGGCAAAGAAGAAAACCAAATTTTTGCGTGATCACGCAAAGAAAACGGAAATAATTTCAACTTCACAACATCATTGTCCACATCTTTTTTCTTTTGCATATCGCATAATTCCACGAATGTGTTAATATGGGACATGGCATCCTCATAAGGAGTACGGGAAATTGATCTTTCATAACAAGATTCAGCAAAGCAGTATTAATATCACAAGACTCCGCACTAGTGGCGGCAGGAGCAATCAGAGTGCTAATAGAATCATTGTTGTTGGTATTTGAGAAATCACATGACTTGGTGTTCTCTTGAGTCATGGTGACTACACAACAAGATTGCACTAAAAAAATAAATCTGACGAGAAAACGGCGAATGAAAAAGAGGTCGAATAAAACAACAAATTTTTGTGAAGTGGGGGAGAGGAAAATGAGAGGCAAATGGCAAATAATGTAAATTGCAAGGAGATGAGATTTGTGATTAGGAACCTGGTTGATGTTAATGATGTCTCCCCGGCAACGGCGCCAAAAATTCCTTTTGATGTTTGCTTGAACTACGTCGGTATTTCCCTAAAGAGGAAGGGATGATGCAGCACATCAACAATAGGTATTTCCCTCAGTGATGAGAGAACCACACAACACAACGTAAACAGCTCCTGCACACAAATAAGAAATACTCACAACCTGACGTGTTAAAGGGGTTGTCAATCCCTTTCAGGTAACGGCGCCTGAAATTGGCACGGAGATGGGAGAAAGTTGTAGTAGATTGGATTAATAGATTGCAAATTAAATAAAGTGCAGCAAAGTATTTTTGTAGTTTTGTTTAATAGAATTGAAAATAAAAGCCAATAAAACAGATCGCGAATGCAAATGTATTAAAGAAGAGACATGGGGCCCGTAGGTTTCACTAGTGGCTTCTCTCGAGAAAAATAGCAAATGGTGGGAAAGCAATTACTGTTGGGCCATTGATAGAACTTCAAATAATCATGAAGATATCCAGGCAATGATCATTATATATGCATCACATCCAAGATTAGTAGACCGACTCCTGCCTGCATCTACTACTATTACTCCACAGATCGACCGCCACCCACCATACATCTAGTGTATTAAGTTCATGGAAAAACGGAGTAATGCAATAAGAATGATGACATGATGTAGACAAGATCTATTTATGTAGAAATAGACCCCATCTTGTTATCCTTAATAGCAACAATACATACATGTCATTTCCCCTTCTGTCACTGGGATCAAGCATCGTAAGATCGAACCCATCACAAAGCACCTCTTCCCATTGCAAGATAAATAGATCAAGTTGGCCAAACAATACCCAAATATCGGAGAAGAAATACGACGCTATAATCAATCATGCATATAAGAGATATAAGAATAGCCAAATAACTTTCATGGATAAAAACATAGATTTGATCATAAACTCAAAGTTCACCGGATCCCAACAAACAAACCGCAAAAAGACTTACATCATATGGATCTCCAAGAGACCATTGTATTGAGAATTATATATATATATATATATATATATATATATATATAGAGAGAGAGAGAGAGAGAGAGAGCAAGCCATCTAGCTACTAACTACGGACCCGTAGGTCTACAAAGAACTACTCATGCATTATCAGGGAGGCACCATTCGACATGACGAACCCCTCCATCGCGGTGTCTAGATTGGATCTGGTGTTTTTGGAACTTGCGGCGGCTAGAAATTATTTTCGTCCACTCCCCTAGGGTTTCTGGAATAATAGGGTATTCATAGAGCAAAGAGGTGGCGCGGGAGGCCACCGAGGTGGGCATAACCCACCTGGGCGCGCCTGGGCCCCCAGGCACGCCCTGGTGGGTTGTGCCCCCCTCGGGGCACCCGTCTGGTACTTCTTCGGCCCAACTTGTGTCTTTTGGTCCAGAAAAGATCCACAAAAAGTGTCGCTGCGTTTGGACTCGTTTGGTATTGATTTCCTGCGATGTAAAAAACAAGCAGAAAACAACAACTGGTACTGGGCACTATGTCAATAGGTTATACCAAAAAATGATATAAAATGACTATAAAATTATTGTAAAACATCCGAGAATGATAATATAAAAGCACGGACCAATAAAAATATATAGATACGTTGGAGACGTATCAATCAACATTGCTGCGTTTTAAGCATTTTAAGCATGGAGGTACAAAATCATCAGGAAGTCAAACAGATTGCTCGGCGAAGAGAGAAGCTTTCTCTCACACCCACTCTTTATGAGATTCTTTCAGTGACACAAGTTCTTGATTCCTATTAAGGAGTTCATTACATAAATTCTCGTAGTCAACTTTAAGTAGGTCATATCGATTGGTAAAATCATCAACAGCTGATGAAGAAGCATCTTGCTCTTTGATCAAATTTTGATTCTTCTCCATCTCTTCGACCAGCAATCCTTCAGTTTTCCTGAGATTTATCTCAAGCATTTCAAGTTCATCATGTTGGGATTTAGCAATCTTCACCAGCTTGGCATAGGATATATGTTCAGGTGAATATTTGTTCATGGTTCTTTGGTGTTTAGTAGATACCTGATCCTTTGATGATTTTTCCATCAGACAGAAAGCGATTTCTTCATCATTGCTTGAATCATCATCATCAATGCTTGATTCATAGAATTTCTTTGATGATTCAATGGCAACATATGCATTGCTTCTCCCAATCCTTTTGTAGAATTCTTCATCATCTGATTCAGTGTCAGTTGCTTCCTCTTCAGAGTCCAGAGTCAGATCGACACATGCTCTATTTAGCCATGACATCCTCTTGATATTTGATTCTATGGTAGCTCGGGCTTTCACGTTAGTGACTGGTCTAATCGAAGAAGATGGTGGAGATACAATTTCCTTCGAGAGCTTAGTATGACGATCCACTCACGTAAAACCACTTTAGTGAAGATATTTCCATCTATTGCTAGGTTTTCCTTTCCAGCTAGGGCAATCAGCGATGAGATGACTATATAGTTTGCACTTGAAGCACTTCATATCTTTCGGAAGCAATCTTTTTCTTGACTATTTTATAAGCAAAGTTGTCAGAATCTCGATTCTATTATACGATTCTACGACTTTACTATCCAAACTAACCCCTATAATTCTAGGATTTTAGTTCATAGAATCTATGTTTCTACGATCCTGATAGTAAAGATTCTAGGATTTGCCATCCTACCATCTAAGCTCCGATCCAATTCAAAATCGCGATTCTGACAACCTTGTGGCGCGTCAAACTCGTCATCATTTGCGAGTTAGAATTTGCCTTTTGAGATCACTTAGCCTTTGTGTGAGCACTTCAAGTTCTCTTGTGATGGTGTGTTGACTTTCAGCATCTTCCTCTTCTTGAGAACTACCATAGTGTTCGAGAATTTCCTCTTCACTTTTCGAAGAAGATTCTTGATTGGCATTTTCCAATTCCATCTTTTCTTCATGAATTGACAGCAGCGTTATGACCTCAACATAGTGGAGCTGTTCAGAGTCTAGTCTTTGTTTGATTTCATCTACAATAGGATCGAAGGATTCATCAAGAGCGCTTAGAAGCTTGTTGACTACATCTCTATCGGTGATATCAGTTACTCCTCGCTAATGTAGTCTTTCGACAATGTTTGTCAATCGATCAGTGTGTTCCATGGCACCTTCTTTACGAAGGCTTTTGAATCCAGTGAACATTGCACAAAGCCTTTGAATGTGAGGATCTGATCTGGCAACAAATTCTTCATGAGCATTGTTGATAGCATCCCTAATTTGCTTTGCAGTATTGAGCCTTTGGAATCGAAAGAAAATGTTATTTGATAGACTGCTACAAATGATATCTTTTGCTTGAGCATCCAACTATAGATTTGCTTTATCATCGAAAGTCAGATCATTTTGTTGTTGAATGGTGTAGCCATCTTCCACAATTTGCCATAGATCATAGTTGATGGCTTGAATTCTGATTCTCATACGTTCCTTCCAGTAGAGGTAGTCATTTCCATCAAAGATAGGAAATCTTTTAGAGTGCGGGGATCAACCTGCATACGACATACTCTAAACTCCAAGGACGTTAGAACTTTAATAAACAGAGACAGGGAGCACCTGCCCTGATACCAATTGTTAGGACCGAGAGTATATCAACTAGAGGGGGGTGAATGGTTGATTCAAAGTTTCTTTTGAATGTTTTGAAACTTATCCCAATTACAGCAACAAAATAGAGTATCAAAGGAAATAAATTAGATCAATCTTCTTCGTCACAGGAATATTCATCGATGTAAGCATTGATAACAGTACGAGCTTGGGAAATAACAGGTTTAACTACAATGAGAGTAATACAACATGAAAACAGATGTAGTAGAATGAGACACAACTTGGTACATACTGAAACAAAAGACTATGGAATGATTTCACAAGTGAATTCGAGGAATATGACGATAACGAGTGAATACATTTGATGAGAATCAAACAGGATGAACATAGATTCACAAGATGATGACAACAAAATGAAATGATCACATAAACTATCGGCACAGAGCATGAATATAAACTGCTGAAGGAAATCCAGTATAGTAGATTGAACTAGTGGTACTCGAGGGCGACAGAGAGATTTGGTAGACCAGTTCACTGTTCTGCCAAAGGGCTACTTCTGGTTGGAGGGGATGTGGCTTAACACGGAAGATAAATTCTCTTCACCCTATTCTCCTTCAACGCAGAGCTAATAAGACTCAGGTTGATTTCACTCATGGTAGATCCTCGTCGGCGATCTCCAAACCTTCAATCGACCTTCGTGAACCACAATCACTCTTGGGTGCTGAAGATCAGACTCGATGAAGACAACAACTCTTCAACACTCAAGCCAAAACCTATCCGTCTAGAGAGTGCACAACTCTCAAGAGTAATAGGCACAAGAACTCTCACTCAGAACTATTGTGATGCTAAACCACTATCTAAGTTTTTGTTCTTGTTTTTTCTCTCGGTGGATCTTAAGCTCAAATCACTCAGAGAGGGGTTGCTCAAATCAATCTTCTCGGTAATCTCAAGCAGAGCAGCGACCGGACAAAAGCCGGCCCGGGGTGGCTATTTATAGCCGCATCCTTCCTAGATAGGAAATAACCATTTTGGACACGAGGTCCAGCCAATGGCTAACAGACACGTTTGCAACGATCGGATTTTGGAGCAATGATAACATTACTGGAGGAACAAGTACTGCTAACTCCTCGGTCTGAGACAAATCTCTCGCAGCAAAGAAGATCACAGTCTCTCTGCTGGAAAGTATTTGTTCGGAACCCAAAGTGATTTCTCTCACAAGTTTCATAGGTTTAGGCTGAGCATCATAGTGGATCTAAGCATCGAGAACCTATACCCCTCTTAATAGTACGAAGGTCCAATGACTCAAAAGAAAGAAAGAAGAACAACAAAATGAATACTACATCTTCAGTTTGTCTTCGACTTCCATCACTGCAGTCAATTTCTTCAGACGATAGTACCGAATCAAAAGCTTTGCTTCAGCAGTAAACTTTCGAGGGGTCGATTACTTCACACCAATCTTCTCGACTATATGACTTCAACACATATAGCTCATTCTTCTCTGCAACACAGATATACTTCAGTGAAGTTCCACGAACTTAGCACCGCATACATCATTCTCTTTGGTTGTGTTTGGTCTTTTTCTCTTTGTACGCACTAGCAAACAAATTGGTCCATACCTATTTCTGTCAACAATCTCCAAAACACAAGGTAGGCAGATATTGCACCAACAACCAGTCTTGAACAAAGGCAGTTCTTCTCGAGGAAATGGATATTTGAGTTCATCCTCGACTGAAATCACTTCATCTCCATATATTACTGATTTTTTATGACAAGCAGAAAGTCCATCATCTGAGATTCTTGTCGCTGTGTCGATTGAAATTTGTAGTTGAGAGGGAGTTCTTTGACGGGCGGCACTGAGGTTGAATTAGCCACTGGAGACTGTTGGGGTTGTCCTTTGGGAATCTTTTCTTGTGCAGAGGAAAGAATTGAAACATTTTGTTCTTCATGAGGAGGAGAAGCTTGAGGTTCAGACTGAGGAATTTCACCTTCTTCTCACACATGAGGTTGAGAATGAATATCATCATGAACAGGGGAGGCCACACGCACTAGTTCAGTTAGCCTTGGTGAGGGAGGTTCATCAGTGACTTGAACAGTGGGTTGAGAAGGAATTCCTGGCTCAGGAGATCTTTCCTATTGAGGCTGAGCTTCAGGATGATCGGGAGACTTTCTTTGGTAGGAGGAGGAGCATTTTTCATAGCAATTTTCTTTCACTTCTTCTGTGTCTGCTGAGCAGTTTGATCAATGTGTCCCTTGACAGATCATTGTAGCTAGTGGCATGTGCTTCATGCCAAAATTTTAAATTTGATAATTACACTCATGTCCACAACTTTTCAACGATACGCAAGCCCCATTTGGACAATGTTGGTGGAAGTTCAAACTAGCACTGGAGGAAGTTCAACTACTCTGCTTCGATGAGTCAGGAGTTACCAAATAATATTCTCATCTCGTGATCAGAATAGTGTGTGTGTGTCTATATATATATATATATATATAGAGAGAGAGAGAGAGAGAGTGAGAGAGAGAGTAACACTATTCTGATCATACGATCAAAATAATATTCTGAAAACTATAGGGCCGACGGAGATATTCTTGAGATCCCTAACAGACAAAAACAGAGTGACTTTACTGGCCCGTTGGGCACCTCCCGAACGGCCCATTCCACACCCACGACCTTATCCCCGTCACGATGCCTCCACGATCCCTGGATCCTCGCTAACCAAGCCACCGCGCCGCCCTCTCCGCCTGCCCTGAGTTGCCCCTCCCCGTCGGCCTTGCGTCTCCCCTCCCTGCCGGCCCCACGCCAATGACTCTGCACCTCTCCTCCCGCCGCCCCCGCGCCCACGGCCCTGCGCCTCCCCTCCCCGTTGCCCCCGCACGCCGCCTGCATCATGTCGCCACCAGACACACACCGTCGTCATCCGCCCCAACCACTTTACCAGATCCATCTTCCCAACCACCTATGCCGTCGTCGTCCTTCCACCGACCACCTCCACCACCGCCCTCCGCCCCGACAACCTCGGTCGCCTCCCTCCACCCCACCAACCTCCATCCCCGCCCTACGTTCCAGCCACCTCCGCCGCGCCTTCCCCACCCACCTCCTCCATGGCTTCCCTCCATCCCGACCACCCCAGCCATAAAATTTCCCCGCGGCACGACCTTCCTTTCGCTCCATCGCGACCTTCCCTCTGCACCGGTGCGGACTGCCCTCTGCTCCGGCGCGTCCTCCACAACCTTCCTTATCTCCCCACTATGACGGTAACACGGGGAGCCATAGCTCATCACCGCCCTCTCCTCGTCATCTTGTGGCTAGAGATTTGTTTTGGTTGTTGCTATTTTGTTCAATTTCTTTTGGTTTAATGCAACATCTGTGTGCTGGGGAAATGAACTTTGCGAAAATTGTAGTTCAGGTCATGCCTTTGCTTGAACCCATGCACCACTACTTCCGAATCAGCTCTACTCATTCAAGCTACATGTTTGATCTTTGTTTCTCCAATATTGTTTGCAAATTCATTATTGTTGGTATGGATGCTTCTCTGCTATTCATCTTAGTATATTAAAAAAAGAAGCATGAATGATTGGGTCTATATCTGCATAAAAAGAGAGCCCCGTTCTGAGTATTGATTTGACAATTTATTTCATATGTTGTTAATTTTTTTAACCATGTAGAATGTGAGGTACTGAGATATACGTGCCAATGCGTGTGTTCATGCACTGGTGTGTGCGTGCATCGAGGATCTTTCTGAACTTCTTTACGTCTACAAAAAGAGGACCATTCAGAAATCCTAATGTGCAGTTGTTCTTGTGTGTGTGTGTGTGTGTGTGTTTTCCTTCAGAGCATTTTCTTCTGGGCAATTGAGAGCACCCTCACACTGATCCGATCTGCCGCGCCGCCCCGAGTCATCCCAATGCAGCCCCTAGCCATTCAACTATGCGACCCGGTCCGTTCAATGATGGAACCGTCGGCCGTTCATGAACACAACACAACCTTGGATCTTGCTGCTCACCGTCCAGTTCAACTTCTGCTGAATCTGGTAAAGGGAGACTTCTTGTAAAGCAATTCCCTCTTAACGTTTTTCATTCAAAGTTCTAATTTGTTAGCTACTTCAGCTTCAGCTAGCCTGTGTATGTGGCTACTAATTAAGGTGGCATGCATTCAGTGCGACCTTGTTTTCATCTCCACATGTCGCCAATGGCACTACGAAGAGATAGGTCAGCATCTGGCACTCTTGAAGTTCAGTTTGTTGATTTGCTGAAGTTCTTAAAGTGGACTATAATCGTGCATATTTTTGCAAGGCCTTGTGAAGTTCAGTTTGTTTCACTTTCTGAAGTTCAGTTTCTTGATTTTCTGAAGAGAAAGGTTGCTTCACTTGCACTCGTCGATCATGTCCTATGTGGTGATCTTCTTGACTCCCAGGTTCAGCACAAACCGAGAATTGTAGGCATCTTCTGAGTTTTAAAATCCTGAATTTGCGGCACTGACTGAAACAACATGGATGCACTTTGACTGGTTTATGCAAAAAAAAATACTCGTATGTGTTCATATTGGCACATTACTGTAAAATGTGGGCATTTTTCGATTCAGATAGAGGGGGTCGGTTGTTAGTTCAGGCGAATCTCTCTCTCTCTCTCTCTCTCTCTATCTCTCTCTCTCTCAATTTTCGTGTAATTACAATGAAAATTGTGTTGTTTCCATAAGTGGATTTGTTCAGAATAAACTTCTTAGACAATTTTTTTAGAAGAAAACAAAAAAATCTAATTTCTTGGGAAAACACTAGAACTTCACGTACTAAAAATACAGAAAATCTTACTGCAGTGAAAAAATATAAGAAGTTCATAAAAATCAAATTGAGAAGTTCAAATTAAAATAATGGAAGCAATTTAATGTTTATAAGAAAAGAATCCCATTTTCTAAAAAAGCAAAGAAGTTCAAACTAAAAAAATAGATTAGTTCAATGTGTTGTCATCATGAGTTTTTGGCTTCTAAAGAATAAAATAGAGAATTACAAATTAAAAAGAGCGTAGTTCAAAAAAATACATAACATTTTGCTATGGATTTTCCTGCCACTTAAACATACAACAAAAAATTTCAAATTAAGATAATAGAATACTTCTATATTTGTAAAACACATACTTTTCACGTTTTAAAAATAACCCCAAGGAGGTCAAACTAAAATAACAGAGCAGTTCAAATTGTTTATAAAAATCGATTTTTTCTGTTTGAAAGAAAAATCTAGAAATTCTAATTTAAATAACAAAAGTAGTTCAATGTTTATTTACCAAAAAGTGTTTTCCTCAATAATAATTAATACTAAATGACAAGAAGTTCATATTAAAATAACAAGGCCGTTCTATGTATACAAAAAAACATCACACTTCAAAAAAATGAGGCACACATATATTTGTAAAAAAAGTTCCCATGGATTTTTGCATTTCTAAAAAAACAAGAAGGGAAAATTAAAATAACTGTGCTTTTGAACATATTTTCTACTCTTTTTTTAACCTAGAAGTTCAAATTGAAATAGCGGAGCAGTTCGATGTATATAAAAAACTAGGGTTTGTCCATCACGAAAGAACTAAAAGAAATAAAAAAACAAGTAGTTCAAATTAAAAAAATGAAGCAATTCGATATTTATAAAAAAACTCAGATTGTTTCTTGTTGTAAATAATAAAATCAAGAAGTTTGAAATAAAAATAATGGAGTACCTCGACCTATAAGGAAAACTCAAATTCTTTCCCTTTCAAGGAAAAAAATGCATGAAGTACAATTGAAAGAAAAATTGTTCGATGCTTATTTAAAAACCTTATTTTTCTAAGATTAAACTAAGAAGTTCAAATTAAAGTAACAAAAAGTTCAAATTCTATAACAAACTCATATTTTATTTCCCATACTAAAGAATAAAAGGAAGAAGTTCAAACTAAAAAAAGGAATAAATAAAATGTTTTAGAAAAGTTTTCCTGATTTATAGGGTGGGCTTGTATTTTTCTGTTAGTAAAACAAATAAACCGAGAAGTCCAAATTACAAAGTTAGAGCTGTTCGATATTTATAAAAAACTTAGATTTTCTAGAAATAATGTTTTTGTAATGAATAATTTTTTATTCCCATGTAATGTCCAGAGACGTTGGTGAAGAGCATTTCATTCCCGTATTCTCCCTGTATTTAACGAAATGAAGTTCAACAACAAGAAAATGAGAAGTTTGGATTGTTTAACTTTTACAAAAAAGACTTAGATATTTTTCCTATGACTATAAGAATAGAATGAAGAAGATCAAATTAAAATAAATAGAGCAACACAAAATTTATAGAGAAACTGGATTTTCCCCGTTTTTAGAAAAAAAGCTAGAGGTTCAAATTTAAATCACGGAGAAGTTCAATGTTTTTTACAATACCAACGTTAAATTAAAAAAATAGAGCAGTTCAAAATGTTTATAAAAACAGATTTTCCCTCTTTTAGAAAAAGACTTAGAAGGTCAAATCTAAATAATTGTGCAGTTCGATATTTATTACATAACTAGGCCTTTTCGTGTTACTAATGAATAACACCAAGAAGTCCTAATTAACAAATGAAGTTGTTTGAAGTTTATAAAAAACTCAAATTTTCCCCAATACTAAAGATTAAATCTACAAGTTCAATTTAAAATAACGGAGTAATTCAACGTATATAATAAAACTCAAGTTCTCTCGTTCATACAGAATAAAACCAAGAAGTTAAATTTGAAAAAAGCGGAGTAGTTTGATATTTATTTGAAAAATCAGATTTTTCCGGTAATTAAAGAATAAAACCAATAAGTTCAATTCGAGTTCGATGTTTCTAACCAAACTCCAGTTTTCACATTTCTAAAAATACATAACAACTTCTAATAAAATAGTAAGAGCAGTTCGATGTCTATTCCCAGATTTTTCCATTACTAAAGAGAAACAGAGAGAAGTTCAGATTGATAACTGTCAGAAGATCACGTACTACATGGTCTACATTTTCGTATGAGTAATAAAGAATAAAAAGGCAAAGTCTAAATATTTTGTTGCGCAAAATTCAAGTGACCTGCCCGGGAAAGTTCAAAAATTCTTCTAAGAGAGGTTCACCGTGTATTTACATGTTAAAAAACACACACAAAAATGTTGTTTTGCTGTCTGAAAATAATCCTGTCAATCCATACAAATTTGAAACAAAAATGCTTTGCATGAAAAATGTTCTTTATATTCAAAAAATTTCCAAGAGTATATCATATTCTTATTCCAAAATAAACGGTTAAAAATAAAATGGTGTATGTTGTTCAAAAAAAAGTTTATCTATATTAAAAAAGTTGTGTCTTTTCAACAAGTTCTAATGGTTTATCATTTGTGAAGCTTCGAGTAACGGGCAAGGAATTACAAAAAAATACGTCGCCAAAGTTCAATATCAAAACAACGAGCAATTCAACTACTATACAAAATGTGTTTTAGATGAGAATAAAAGAATACAAAACTAAAAGCCTAACGCTTTGTTGCAAGAAGTTCATGTGCTCCACCCTTCACGGTTCAAAAAATATATTACGAGACTTCGACCTTCAATTACATGTTAAAAAAGAGAGGCAAAAACAACATCGTGTTTGCCATTTTTAAATTTGCTCTCAAATGGCAATGAATTTGTAACACCTATCTGCATGAAAAAGTTGCTCCTATTCATGAGCTTTCCAACGGTATATTATATGCTACATTCCAATCTACGATTTAAAAGTTTCATGTGTACCAATTAAAACACATTTCTATGTATTCAGAAAATTCTTTTGAACAGTCGCGAGTATGAAAAAATGATCAATACGAAAAAGTTGCGTGTTTTCAACAACTTTCCATCGATATATCTCAATTTCGGTAAGTGGTTGAGGAGTTACGGACAATAAACCGCATGTGAAAAACAGAGTGAAGTTCAAATGGAACTGCTCTAGAAGTTCAACCTCTTCAGGCAGTGCATTTTCGGAGACTCAGTTTTCGCGATGAAGGTAGAATGCATGGTCTCGCCATTTTCAAAATTACATAAAAACA
This sequence comes from Triticum aestivum, assembly GCF_018294505.1. Classification (NCBI taxonomy): domain Eukaryota; kingdom Viridiplantae; phylum Streptophyta; class Magnoliopsida; order Poales; family Poaceae; genus Triticum; species Triticum aestivum. Next base: position 325,010,521 of record NC_057810.1, on the reverse strand, counting down.
ACTGGGAATCCGAGAAAAGTTTCTACACAAAAAAGTTTCACATTTCATATAGCTATCCAGGGGTATATTATTTGCCCCATTTCGATAAAGTTTGCACAAATTACGGCCAAAATACGATTTCATCCATTTTCAAAATTGTTGTAAAACCTTAGGGAATTGGGAGAAACATTATATACATAATTTTTTTGCATTTCTCCAAGATTTCCAACACCATATTATTTGCTGCATTCAGACAAGCGGTCAAAAAACTTAACTTGAAAATACGAACTCAGTGGAACTTTGACCGTTTTCTAAATTACTCTTGAACCGTTAAAATTATAAAAACTTTCTACATGAAAAAGAAGTGCATTTTCATAAGCTTTCCAATGCCATATTGTTTTCCTCCATCGAACTAGCCATTTAGAAATGGCCTCAATAATACGAACTCGGCTGTTCGGTTTGTGAAATTCTACGATTTTTCAAATTACTCTTTAACCATAAGGAGTTAGGGAAAACTTTCTACGTGTGGAATAAGTGAATTTGTAGTAGATTTCCAACACCATATTATTTGCCTCCTTTTGATAAACGGTTTAGAAATGAGCTTGAAAATACGATTCACGTTTTGTGTATGAAGAAAAAACGGTTTTCAAAATTGCTCTTTAACCGTGTTGATTTTACCAAAAATTTAACTTAGATCATGAGACACGTGTCCACAACTTTCCAACGGTATATCGCAAGCCCCATTTTTGTAATGTTTATGGAAGTTCAATCTAGTATTGGTTGAAGTTCAACTACTACTGCTGGGATGGGTCGGGTTGTTATCAGAATATTATTCTGATCTCGTAATAAGAATAGTATTTATATACATATAGCGAGAGGGAGGGAGGGAGGGAGATAGAGAGAGAGAGAGAGAGAGAGAGAGAGATTGAGCGAGTGTGGGCCTCCATGCGGTCGAAAGCATGAGACGGTTTAAAGAGAGTGACCTAGATAGACAATGTGCGTGCATGTGCGCGAGAGGGGGGGTCTAGATAGGCAATGCAATTATCCAGCGAGAGAGGATGGGGGGAGAGCTCAGCATGGAGTGCAATGGTGGAGGTGTGAGAGAAATATGTTTGTTGATATATTGGGGAAAAGGTGTAGTGTATTTGAGAGAGTTAGAGATCGAAACATGGAGAGAAAGAATGAGCATGTGTTGGAAACCAATAGCTCTATAAGGTGGTTCAGAGGGGAAGATTGATCGATAGAGGAAGTATGTAGTGTGTGTACTGGGGGGACCTAAACACAACATTTTAATGTATATAGTGCTAGACTTAATATTGACATTTCATTTTAGTGTACATTATAAATTTGTATTGAGGACCATGCATATAGCTTCTATAATTATTTCAAATTTGTGACATACTAGGTTTGGAAAAGTTGATGCACTAATATGGACTCGATTGTTGTGGTATTTGAAGGAAATATGCCCTAGAGCCAATAATAAAGTTGTTATTTTATATTTCCTTATTCATGATAAAGGTTTATTATTCATGCTATAATTGTATTGATCGGAAACTTAAATACATGTGTGAATACATAAACAAATACAGTGTCCCTAGTAAGCCTCTACTAGACTAGCTCGTTGATCAAAGATGTTTAAGGTTTCCTAACCATAGACATGTGTTGTCATTTGATAACGGGATCACATCATTAGAAGAATGATGTGATGGACAAGACCCATCCGTTAGCTTAGCATATGATCGTTTAGTTTATTGCTATTGCTTTCTTAATGTCAAATACATATTACTTCGACTATGAGATTATGCAACTCCCAGATACTAGAGGAATACCTTGTGTTCCATCAAACATCACAACATAACTGGGTGATCATAAAGATGCTGTACAGGTATCTCCGAAGGTGTTTGTTGAGTTGGCATAGATTGAGATTAGGATTTGTCACTCCGAGTATCGAGAGGTATCTCTAGGCCCTCTCGGTAATACACATCATAAGAAGACTTGCAAGCAAAGTGACAAAGGAGTTAGTTGCAAGATTATGTATTACAGAACGAGTAAAGAGACATTCCAGTAACGAGATTGAACTAGGTATGAAGATACCGACGATCGAATCTGGGCCAAGTAATATACTGATGGAAAAGGGAATTACGTATGTTGTCATAAGGTTCGACCGATAGAGATCTTCATAGAATATGTAGCCAATATGGGCATCCTAGTTCCGTTATTGGTTATTGACCGGATAGGTGCCTCAGTCATGTCTACATAGTTCTCGAACCTGTAGGGTCCGCATGCTTAACGTTCATTGACGATATAGTGTTATATGAGTTATATGATTTGGTGACTGAATGTTGTTCAGAGTCCTAGATGAGATCACGGACATGACGAGGAGTCTCAAAATGGTCGAGAGGTAAAGATTGATATATATGACAATGGTACTCAGACACCGGAAGAATTTTGGGATGCACTGGTATTCATCGGGGCACCGGAAGGGGTTCGGGCACCCCCGGTAGGTGTATGGGCCTAATGGGCCATGGGAGGGATAGACCAGCCCACAGGGGCTTGTGCGCCCCTCTCCCTGGACGGCCGGCCCTAGGGAAGGAATGGGCTGGCCCCTCCTGCCTTCCCCTTCTCATGGGAGAAAGGAAATGTGTGTGTGTGGGGGGGTGCCTCCCTCCCCTACCTTTCCCCCACACGTAAACATGGCAGGGGGCCGCCACCTGGGTGGAGACGCCAAGTAGGATTCGGCCTACTTAGGGTGCCCTCCGGGCTGCTCCCTTCTCCCCCACCTATATATATGTGGGAGGGGGCGCCTAGCACACCTAGAACAATTGCGCAGCTGTGTGCGTTACCCCCTCCACCGTTTACACCCCCGGTCATATTTTCGTACTACTTAGACGAAGCCCTATGGAGATCACTTCACCATCACCGTCACCACACTGTCGTGCTGCCGGAACTCATCCACTACCTTCAAGAGGCGCTTCAACTCCATCCATGAAAAGGTCAAGGATGGAGACACAGAAATTTGCAAAGTACATACAGATCTGAATGTGGCAGACCCATTGACTAAGCCTCCTCCGCAAGCAAAACATGATCAACACCAAGACTCCATGGGTGTTAGATTCATTACAATGTAATCTAGATTATTTACTCTAGTGCAAGAGGGAGACTGAAGAAAATATGCCCTAGAGGCAATAATAAAGTTGCTATTTTGTATTTCCTTATTCATGATAAAGGTTTATTATTCATGCTAGAATTGCATTGATCAGAAACTTATATACATGTGTGAATACATAAACAAATACCGTGTCCATAGTAAGCCTCTACTAGACTAGCTCATTGATCAAAGATGGTTAAGGTTTCCTAACCATAGATATGTGTTGTCATTTGATAATGGAATCACATCATTAGGAGAATGATGTGATGGACAAGACCCATCCATTAGCTTAGAATATGATCGTTTAGTTTATTGTTATTGCCTTCTTAATGTCAAATACATATTCCTTCGACTATGAGATTATGCAACTCCGGATACCAGAGGTGTGTTATCAAACGTCACAACGTACTGGGTGATCATAAAGATGCTCTATAGGTATCTCCGAAGGTGTTTGTTGAGTTGGCATAGATCGACATTCGGATTTGTCACTCTGAGTATCGGAGAGGTATCTCTGGGCCCTCTCGGTAATACACATCATAAGAAGCCTTTCAAGTAAAGTGACTAAGGATTTAGTTGCAAGATGATGTATTACGGAATGAGTAAAGAGACTTGCCGGTAATGAGATTGAATGAGGTATGAAGATACCAATGATGAATCTCGGGCAAGTAACTGATGACCCACAAGTATAGAGGATCTATCTAGTCCTTTTGATAAGTAAGAGTGTCGAACCCAACGAGGAGCAAAAGGAAATGATAAGCGGTTTTCAGCAAGGTATTCTCTGCAAGTACTGAAATAAGTGGTAACAGATAGTTTTGTGATAAGATAAATTGTAACGAGAAACAAGTAAAAAGAGTAAATAAAGTGCAGCAAGGTGGCCCAATCCTTTTTGTAGCAAAGGACAAGCCTGGACAAACTCTTATAATAGGAAAGCGCTCCCGAGGACACATGGGAATATCGTCAAGCTAGTTTTCATCACGCTCATATGATTCGCATTCGGTACTTTGATAATTTGATATGTGGGTGGACCGGTGCTTGGGTGATGTTCTTACTTGAACAAGCATCCCATTTATGATTTACCTCTATTGCAAGCATCCGCAACTACAACAAAAGTATTAAGGTAAACCTAACCATAGCATGAAACATATGGATCCAAATCAGCCCCTTATGAAGCAACGCATAAACTAGGGTTTAAGCTTCTGTCACTCTATCAACCTACCATCTACTTATTACTTCCCAATGCCTTCCTCTAGGCCGAAATAATGGTGAAGTGTTATGTAGTCGACGTTCACATAACACCACTAGAGGCTAGACAACATACATCTTATCAAAATATCAAACGAATACCAAATTCACATGACTACTAATAGCAAGACTTCTCCCTTGTCCTCAGGAACAAACGTAACTACTCTCAAAGCATATTCATGTTCATAATCAGAGGGGTAATAATATGCATAAAGGATCTGAACATATGATCTTCCACCAAATAAACCAACTAGCATCAACTACATGGAGTAATCAACACTACTAGCAACTAGCACCAATCCCGGACTTGGAGACAAGAATTGGATACAAGAGATGAACTAGGGTTTGGAGATGAGATGGTGCTGGTGAATATGTTGATGGAGATTGCCCTATCCTGATGAGAGGAGCATTGGTGATGATGATGGTGATGATTTCCCCCTCCCAGAGGGAAGTGTCCCCGGCAGAACAGCTCTGCCGGAGCCCTAGATTGGTTCCGCCAAGGTTCCGCCTCATGGCAGCGGCGTCTCGTCCCGAAAGGTTGCCTTCTATTTGTTTCTCATCGAAAGACTTCATATAGGAGAAGATGGGCATCGGAGAGCCACCAGGGGGCCCACGAGTTAGGGGGGCGTGCCCCAGGGGGGCGCGCCCCCATCCTCGTGAGCAGGGTGTGGGCCCCCTGGCCTTCATCTTTGGCGACGATTTTTCTTTATTTATTTTAAGATATTCCGTGGAGTTTCAGAACATTTGGAGTTGCGCAGAATAGGTCTCCAATATTTGCTCCTTTTCTAGCCCAGAATTCCAGCTGCCGGCATTCTCCCTCTTCATGTAAACCTTGTAAAATAAAAGAGAATAGCCATAAGTATTGTGACATAACATGAAATAACAGCCCATAATGCAATAAATATTGATATAAAAGCATGATGCAAAATGGACGTATCAACTCCCCCAAGCTTAGACCTCGCTTGTGCTCAAGCGAAAAGCTGATAACAATAAATATGTCCTCATGTTTAGGGGTAGAGGCGTCGATAAAAATAAAATACGGACATGAAGGCATCATGATTATTTCCATAACAGCAACATATATAGATTTTGTCATATGATTACTTATGTTCAAGTGATGATCTTTTCACAATGCAAAAGTATGAATTAGAAACCTTATTGAGCACCAAAAAATTATAACCTCAGTCATTGAAGCAATTGCAATTTATCATGACATCGGAAAGAGTCTATGTCAGAGCTTAAAAGCAAGTCCACATACTCAACTATCACTTAGTCCTTCATAATTGCTAACACTCACGCAATACTTGTGGTTATGGAGTTTTAATCGGACACAGAGAAAGATAGGGGCTTATAGTTTTGCCCCACAACCTTTTACCTCAAGGGTAATGTCAACAATAATAATTCATGCTCCCCTATATCCAATTAGATATATATATATATATATATATATATATATATATATCATGTTATTTCCAACATGCTGACCTTGCCAAAGGATAAAATGAAAAAGGAAAGGTGAAGATCACCGTGACTCTTGCATAAGGTAGAGGATAATAATAAAAGATAGGCCCTTCGCAGAGGGAAGCAGAGGTTGTCATGCGCGTTTAGGGTTGATGCACAAAATCATAATGCAAAAGAACGTCACTTTATATTGCCCCTTGTATGTGGACCTTTATTATGCAGTCCGTCGCTTTTATTAATTCCACAACAAGTTCATACAAAGCTTATTTTCTCTGCACTAATAAGTCATGCATATTTAGAGAGCAATTTTTATTGCTTGCACCGATGACAACTTACTTGAAGGATCTTACTCAATCCATAGGTAGATATGGTGGACTCTCATGGCTGAACTGGTTTAAGGGTATTTGGAAGCACAAGTAGTATTTCTACTTGGTGCTGAGAATTTGGCTAGCATGAGGGGGAAAGGAAAGCTCAACACGTTAGAGGATCCATGACAACATACTGTATCTCAGATGTAAGAAAACATAACTCATTATGTTGTCTTCCTTGTCCAACCTCAACTCTTTAGCATGTCATATTTTAATGAGTGCTCCCAATCATAAAAGATATCAATGATAATATATCTATATGTGAAACCTCTCTTTCCATATTACTTCCTATTAATAGCAATGATGACCAAAGTTATATTTGCCAACTCCCAACAACTTTTAATCATCATACTCTTTCTATGTGAAGTCATTACTTTCAATAAGATCAATATGAACTCTTTGATTCTTTTTATTCTTTTTCCTCTTTTATTTTATTCACCCAAGATCATGGAAAAATAATCAAGCCCTTGAATCAACACTAATCTTTATTATATAGCTCACGGACTCGATTACAAAGAAGGATCATAAAGCAAAACTCAAAACTAGATCATGCCATGACTTTATTCTACTAAATCAAGATACTACTAAAAGATCGAACTAAGAAAAACGGTAAAGATAGGAGTTGTGATGGTGATACGATACCAGGGCACCTCCCCCAAGCTTGGAAGTTTCCAAGGGGAGTGCCCATACTCATGTGATTATGTCTCCTTCTTTGGTGATGGAGGTGGTGATGATGACGGTGAATAATCGCACATCAAGCGTAAAAGCTCCTCCAACTTGCGGATAATGCCCTTGGGCCCAGCAATATGATCCTTCAACAAAATATTCTCCTCTGTGAGATACTTGTTCTATATGCGGGCTAACTCAATCATCTTGAAAGCTTCAATCTCTGTTGGAGTGAAAAGGTTAGGTAAAGGTTGAGGAGTGTCTTCTTCTTTCACCACCGGAGCTTGAGCCTCAATGGCCTTCTTGATCTCTTCTAGTTCCTCTCTTTTCAACTCTATCTTCAATAGCCGAGCATCCTTGTCTTTGTTGTTAGAGGAGGGAGAAGTCATGGTGCTCTAAATCTGCAACGGAAACAGCTCGAAACAAAAACAGAGGATATTTGCGTGATACGGTGGTCAAAACCTTCGGGAGAATATATAATGAATTTTTAACGACCAAAATACGTATTGTGCAAGGGGGTAGGGCGCGCCCACCACCCTCGTGGGGCCCTCGTGTCCTACCCGTACTGCCACTTATTTTTCTATTTTTCTAAATATTCCAAAACGAAGAAATATTGCCTTAAAAATTATTTTGGAGTCGGTTTACTTACCGTACCACATACCTATTCCTTTTCGGAGTCTGGAACGGTCTGGAAAGTGTCCCTTGTGTATTCCTCCGGGGTTACGGTTTCAATAACATTGGTTTCAACATTTATAGGATTACCTGAGATATAGTGTTTGATCCTTTGACCGTTTACCACCTTCAGATTTGTGCCTTTGAAGTTGTTGATTTTTATGGCACCTGAACGATAGACCTCCTCGATAACGTAGGGACCTTCCCATTTAGAGAGAAGTTTTCCTGCAAAAAATCTTAAACGAGAGTTCTATAGCAATACATAATCACCTACATTAAACTCACGCTTTTGTATCCTTTTGTCATGCCATCTTTTAACTTTTTCTTTAAACAACTTGGCATTTTCATAAGCTTGGGTTCTCCATTCATCAAGTGAGCTAATATCAAATAACCTCTTCTCACCGGCAAGTTTGAAATCATAGTCGAGCTCTTTAATAGCTCAATGTGCCTTATGTTCTAGTTTGAGAGGTAAGTGACATGCTTTTCCATAAACCATTTTATACGGAGACATGCCCATAGGATTCTTATATGCAGTTCTATAGGCCCATAATGCGTCATCTAGTTTCTTGGACCAATTCTTTCTAGACCTATTAACAGTCTTTTGCAAAATTAATTTGAGCTCTCTATTGCTCAATTCTACTTGACCACTAGACTGCGGGCGATATGGAGATGCAATTCTATGATTAACGTTATATTTAGCAAGCATTTTACGGAAAGCACCATGAATAAAGTGTGAACCACCATCAGTCATTAGATATCTAGGGACTCCAAACCTTGGAAAAATAACTTCTTTAAGCATTTTAATAGAAGTGTTATGATCAGCACTACTAGTTGGAATAGCTTCTACCCACTTAGTAGCGTAATCAACAGCAACTAAAATATGTGTATATCCATTAGAGGCAGGAAAAGGTCCCATATAGTCAAAGCCCCAAACATCAAATGGTTCAATAACAAGTGAATAATTCATAGGCATTTCTTGACGTCTACTAATATTGCCAATTCTTTGACATTCATCACAAGACAAAACAAACTTGCGGGCATCCTTGAAGAGAGTGGGCCAATAAAAACCGGATTGCAATACCTTATGTGCAGTTCTATCTCCAGCATGGTGTCCTCCATAAGCTTCGGAGTGACACTTGCGTCGAATCTATTCCTATTCATGCTCAGGTACACAACGTCTAATAACACCATCTACTCCTTCTTTATAAAGATGTGGGTCATCCCAAAAGTAATGTCGCAAATCATAGAAAAACTTTTTCTTTTGTTGGTATGTGAAGCTAGGTGGTATAAATTTAGCAACAATATAATTAGCATAATCAGCATACCATGGAGTGCTACGAGAAGTACTTATGACATTTAATTGTTCATCGAGAAAGCTATCATCAATAGGTAGTGGGTCATCAAGAACATTCACTAACCTAGATAAGTTGTCTGCAATGGGGTTCTCAGCTCCTTTTCTATCAACAATATGCAAATCAAATTCTTGCAGCAAGAGAACCCATCTAATAAGTCTATGTTTTGCATCTTTCTTTTCCATAAGATATTTAATAGCAGCATGATCAATGTGAATAGTTACTCTAGAATCAACAATATAGGGTCTGAATTTATCACAAGCAAATACAACTGCTAAAAGTTCCTTTTCGGTAGTAGCATAATTTCTTTGAGCATTGTCTAGAGTCTTACTAGCATATTGGATAACTTTTAATTTCTTATCAACTCTTTGCCCTAGAACATCACCTACAGCATAATCACTAGCATCACACATAATTTCAAAGGGTAAATTCCAATAAGGTGGCTCAACAAGAGGTGCAGAGACTAATGCTTTCTTAAGTATTTCAAATTCTTCTACACAATCATCATCAAAGACAAATAGTACATCTTTTTATAGTAAATTAGTCAGAGGCCGAGAAATTTTTGAGAAGTCCTTAATGAACCTCCTATAAAATCCGGCGTGACCAAGGAAACTTCTTATACCTTTGATGTCCTTGGGACATGGCATCTTTTCAATAGCATCAACCTTGGCTTTATCAACTTCAATACCTCTTTCAGAAACTTTGTGCCCCAAGACAATACCTTCATTAACCATAAAGTGGCACTTTTCCCAATTCAAGACAAGATTAGTGTCTTCACATCTCTGCAAAACTTGATCAAGATTGCTCAAGCAATCATCAAAAGAGGAACCATAGACGGAAAAATCATCCATGAAAACCTCACAAATTTTTTCACAAAAATCAGAGAATATAGCCATCATGCATCTTTGAAAGGTAGCAGGTGCATTACATAAACCAAAAGGCATACGTCTATAAGCAAAAGTACCAAAAGGGCATGTAAAAGTAGTCTTTGATTGATCTCTAGCCGATACAGGTATTTGAGAGAAACCAGAATAACCATCTAGAAAGCAATAATGTGTATGTTTGCATAATCTTTCTAGCATTTGATCAATAAAAGGTAAGGGGTAATGATCTTTCTTAGTAGCCTTATTTAATTTGCGGAAATCAATTACCATCCTATAACCTGTAATAATTCTTTGCGGAATCAATTCATCTTTATCATTAGGGACAACAGTAATACCTCCCTTCTTAGGGACACAATGGACAGGACTTACCCACTGACTATCAGCAACGGGATAAATTATACCTGCCTCCAGAAGCTTGAGTATTTCTTTTCTTACCACTTCTTTCATTTTAGGATTCAAACGTCGTTGAGGATCACAAACTGGTTTGGCATCCGCTTCCAAATTTATTTTATGTTGACATAGAGTGGGACAGATGCCCTTAAGATCATCAAGATTATATCCAATAGCGGCACGGTGCTTCTTCAGAGTTTTCAATAATCTTTCTTCTTCATGCTCTGAAAGGTTAGCACTAATAATGACAGGATATATTTCCTTTTCATCAAGATAAGCATATTCAAGATTATCAGGCAACGATTTAAGCGCAAACACTGGATCACCCTTGGGTGGAGGAGGATCCCCTAGGATTTCAACAGGAAAATTGTGTTGCAGAATAGGTTCCTGTTTAAAGAATACTTCATCTATTTCCCTTCTTTCATTCATGAACATATCATTTTCATGGTCTAGCAAATAGTGTTCTAAAGGATCACTAGGAGGTACGACAATAGAAGCAAGACCAATAATTTCATCTTTACTAGGCAATTCTTCCTCATGATGTTGTTTACTAAATTTAGAGAAATTAAACTCATGAACCATATCATCCAAGCCAATAATAACAACATTCTTTTCGCAGTCTATCTGAGCATTAACATTATTCAAGAAGGGTCTACCAAATATAATGGGACAAAAGCTATCTTGTGGAGAACCAAGAACAAGAAAATCAGCGGGATATTTGGTTTTTTCAAACAAGACTTCAACATCTCTAACAATTCCCATTGCAGATATAGTATCTCTAATGGCAAGTTTAATTGTAACATCAATATCTTCTATCTCAGCGGGTGCAATTTCATGCTTAATTTCTTCAACAAGGTATAGGTATAACACTAGCACTAGCACCCATATCACATAAGCCATGATAACAATGATCTCCTATTTTAACAGAAATAACAGGCACGCCTATCACAGGTCTATGTTTATCTCTAGCACAAGGTTTAGCAATTTTAGCAGTTTCACCACAGAATTGAATAACATGCCCATCAATATTATCAGACAAGAGATCTTTAACAATAGCAATATTAGGTTCTACTTTGACTTGCTTGGGAGGTGTATAAGTTCTAATATTGCTTTTACGAACAACAGTTGAAGCTTTAGCATGATCCTTCATTCTAACAGGGAAAGGTGGTTTCTCAACACAAGAAGTGGGAACAATAGGATCATTATAAGTGACCGTCTTTTCTTCAACTTTAATAGGTGCAGCTACTTTTACTTCTATGGGAGTATGATATTTAAACCACTTCTCCTTGGGGAGATCAACATAGGTAGCAAAAGATTCACAGAAAGAAGCTACTATCTCAGAGTCAAGTCCATATTTAGTGCTAAACTTACGGAAAATATCGGTATCCATAAAAGATTTGACACAATCAAACTTAGGTGGCATACCTGACTCCTTACCTTCGTCGAGGTCCCAATCTTCAGAGTTGCGTTTAATTCTATCCAGTAAATTCCATTTAAATTCAATAGTCTTCATCATAAAAGAGCCAACACAAGAAGTATCGAGCATGGTGCGATTGTTATCAGAAAGTCGAGCATAAAAACTTTGAATAATTACTTCTCTTGGGAGCTCATGATTGGGGCATGAATATAACATTGATTTAAGCCTCCCCAAGCTTGAGCGATGCTTTCTCCTTTGCGTGCCCAAAAATTATATATATAATTGCGATCACGATGAACAAGATGCATAGGGTAATACTTTTGATGAAATTCCAATTTCAATCTTTTATAGTTCCATGATCCCGTATCATCACATAGCCTGTACCATGTCAATGTGTCTCCCTTCAAAGATAAAGGGAAGGCCTTCTTCTTAACAACATCATCGGGTATACCTGCAAGCTTAAATAGTCCACAAACTTCATCCACATAGAGTAGATGTTCATCAGGATGCTTTGTTCCATCTCCTGTAAAAGTGTTAGCTAGCAGTTTTTCCATCATACCTGAAGGAATTTCAAAAGGAGTTTCATTTTCAATAGGTTTAGTAGGTTGAGGAGCAACTCTTTGCTCTACTGGACAGGGTGAAGATACCCCGAAGAAGCCCCTCAGAGAATTACTTTCCATAGTAACAAGTGACAGAAAATTTCAGCACACTATATAAATTTTTCCTTACCAAATTCCACCTACCAAAGGCGCTACACTCCCCGACAACGGTGCCAGAAAAGAGTCTTGATGACCCACAAGTATAGGGGATCTATCATAGTCCTTTCGATAAGTAAGAGTGTCGAACCCAACCAGGAGCAGAAGGAAATGATAAGCGGTTTTCAGCAAGGTATTCTGTGCAAGTACTGAAATAAGTGGTAACAGATAGTTTTGTGATAAGATAAATTGTAACGAGCAATAAGTAAAAAGAGTAAATAAAGTGCAGCAAGGTGTCCCAATCCTTTTTGTAGCAAAGGACAAGCCTGGACAAACTCTTATAATAGGAAAAGCGCTCCCGAGGACACATGGGAATATTGTCAAGCTAGTTTTCATCACGCTCATATGATTCGCGTTCGGTACTTTGATAATTTGATATGTGGGTGGACCGGTGCTATTCTTACTTGAACAAGCATCCCACTTATGATTAACCTCCATTGCAAGCATCCGTAACTACAACAAAAGTATTAAGGTAAACCTAACCATACCATGAAACATATGGATCCAAATCAGCCCCTTGCCAAGCAACACATAAACTAGGGTTTAAGCTTCTGTCACTCTAGCAACCCATCATCTACTTATTACTTCCCAATGCCTTCCTCTAGGCCCAAATAATGGTGAAGTGTTATGTAGTCGACGTTCACATAACACCACTAGAGGCTAGACAACATACATCTTATCAAAATATCGAACAAATACCAAATTCACATGACTACTAATAGCAAGACTTCTCCCTTGTCCTCAGGAACAAACGTAACTACTCATGAAGCATATTCATGTTCATAATCAGAGGGGTAATAATATGCATAAAGGATCTGAACATATGATCTTCCACCAAATAAACCAACTATCATCAACTACAACGAGTAATCAACACTACTAGCAACCTACTAGCACCAATCCCGGACTTGGAGACAAGAATTGGATACAAGAGATGAACTAGGGTTGGAGATGAGATGGTGTTGGTGAAGATGTTGATGGAGATTGCCCTCTCCCAGTGAGAGGAGCGTTGGTGATGATGATGGTGATGATTTCCCCCTCCCGGAGGGAAGTTTCCCCGGCAGAACAGCTCTGCTAGAGCCCTAGATTGGTTCCGCCAAGGTTCCGCCTCGTGGCGGCGGAGTCTCGTCCCAAAAGGTTGCCTTATATTTGTTTCTCATCGAAAGACTTCATATAGGAGAAGATGGGCGTCAGAGAGCCACCAGGGGGCCCACGAGGTAGGGGGGCGCGCCCCAGGGGGGCGTAGCCCCCACCCTCGTGAGCAGGGTGTGGGCCCCTTGGCCTTCATCTTCAGCGACAATTTTTCTTTATTTAATTTAAGATATTCCGTGGAGTTTCAGGACTTTTGGAGTTGCGCAGAATAGGTCTCCAATATTTGCTCCTTTTCCAGCCCAGAATTCCAGCTGTCGGCATTCTCCCTCTTCATGTAAACCTTGTAAAATAAAAGAGAATAGCCATAAGTATTGTGACATAACGTGAAATAACAGCCCATAATGCAATAAATATTGATATAAAAGCATGATGCAAAATGGACATATCAGTAACATACCGATGGACAAAGGAAATTACATACATTGTCATAAGGTTCGACCGATAAACATCTTCGTAGAATATGTAGGAGCCAATATGGGCATCTAGGTTCCGCTATTGGTTATTGACCGGAGAGGTGTCTCGGTCATCTCTACATAGTTCTCGAACCTATAGGGTTCGCACGCTTAACGTTCATTGTCGGTATAATGTTATATGAGTTATATGATTTGGTGACCGAATGTTATTTAGAGTCCCAGATGAGATGATGTACATGATGAGGATTCTCGAAGTGGTCGAGAGGTAAAGATTGATATATAGGACGATGGTATTCAGATAGTGGAAGAGTTTCGGGATGCACTGGGTAGTTATCGGTTCACCGGAAGGGGTTCCGGGCACCTACGGTAGGTGGATGGGCCTAATGGGCCAAGGGAGGGATAGACCAGCCCACTCGGGGCTGTTGCACCCCTCTCCCTGGCTTGCCGGCGCTAGGGAAGGAAAGGGGGAGGGCTAGCCCCTCCTGCCTTCCCCTTCTCATGGTGGAAAGGAAGGGGGGCTCCCTCTCCTGCCTTTCCCCTGCACCTAAACATGGCAGGGGGGTGCCACTTGGGAGGAGACCCCAAGTAGGATTCGGCCAACTTGGGGCGCCGTCCTGGCTGCTCCCTCCTCCCCCACCTATATGTATGTGGGTGGGGGGGTGCATAGCACACCCAGAACAACTGCTTAGCCGTGTGCGGTGCCCCCTCCACCGTTTACACCCTCGGTCATATTTTTGTAGTGCTTAGCCGAAGCCTTGCAGAGATCACTTCACCATCACCATCACCATGATGTCGTGCTACTGGAACTCATCCACTACCTCGCTGTCTTGCTGGATCAAGAAGGCGGAGGTGCCGTACGTTCGGTATTTGATCGGTTGGAGCGCGAAGAAGTTCGACTGCATCAACTGCGTTATTAACGCTTCCGATTTTGGTCTATGAGGGTACGTAGACACACTCTTCCCTCTCATTGCTATCCATATCCACGGATAGATCTTGAGTGTGCGTAGAATTTTTTTTGTTTTCCATGCAATGTTTCCCAACAATATTTTTTATGTGTGTGGTCATATGCTTGAATCCATCCAAAGTTTTCAAACCGCCATAGTGTTCATCTTATATGTATGAATTTGTGTTAAAAAACATAGCATGGATACCATGAAATGCGAAATCAACGTTAGAAATTGGAGATCGCTATGTCCCAAACACACTCGAATTCAAAGAACTCATTAATTAATTACTAGTATCACATTTCGAAGGACTTATTATTTACAAGGAAAACACGAGCATGGAAATACATATAGATTCGTTTGCCAATGAAAAAAGATTCGTTTGCATTCTCAAATGTAGGTGCACTAGGCAGACCATGGTCGTGTCGTGGTGGTGGCGTGTGTTACACGGATGCTAGCATCCTGCCTCTCAAATAAAAGAACAGCGACAAAAAACTTCATGCCTCCCTGATTCGGATTTAAATATCTGGCGGCCTGAATTCCAGCATGACAAAATCCCCCTTCTCCCCTATCCCATTCAACACCCAGAGCGCTAAAATCCCTAATTCGCCGCCACCCAATTAAAAATTGAATCGCCCCTCATCTCGTCCATTTCCCCACCTCTGTACCAGACGACGATGACAAAGAGGACGGTCATGCTTTAGCACCGCACCGGAGCTATGTCATCTACACTCTCGTGCACCGCATTGGGTGGTCCACCAACAATGTCGGCTGCTGCTGCCAACGTGATTCTTAGACACCGACTTGCACCGCATCAGTGATTCTTAGACACTGACTTGCACCGCATCAGGTGTCCTTCACGGACACCATATTCCACCTCATCGGGGCTACTTCACCAAGCACATCATCGCACCTCCTCCCCTGAGGTCATTGGTGCTTCACCAACGACCTCGTCCACCGCATCATAGCGCTCCACCGCTGCTCAAGATCTGCACCCGTAAGCAGCCAACCAACACAAGCGGATCACCCTCAATGGCTCTGAAGTGACCCGCACCCTAGGCGAGTATGCCCAAACGCCGGCTCGAACAAGATATGCACATATCATGGTGATGTGCATTGTTCCGATGATGTTTGGATATCCTTTTACTGCTCTCTTAGCTTACACGTCTATGTGACTCTGCCATTAATTCTTATTTCTTCCAAAGCTATAATCTGAAACAAGAAAAACCATTTTTTAATGAAGCATAAGGTGCTACGGGATCTGGTACACATCGCACACGCTCGTATAACCTTGTAAGTACCTATCCTCTGGTACAACAGCAAGGTCGATTCCTCCCATTTGATAAACCGTTCGTTATACCAAAAATGCAGAGGGGGAAGGAAGGAGCACATGGACTGCAAATCCATGCAAGTGGTAACATGGGCTTCTACATGAATATCTAAAGCACAAGCAGAGCTGAAATGAGCCTTTACAATGAGCTAGCGTAAGTTCTTGCATTACATTTAATTTGTACTGGCATGCGTGTATGAGTTGCGTGTATGATTGGGGTCGTGAAATGTATTCTAGTGATGCTTGTGATTTACCCACAGAATGGTTGAATTGCTTGTTTCTACGAACTAAGTTGGCCAATAATGAGAAGGATGTCAGTCTCTTCATCCTATTACAGATTTCATAGATCTTGATATGCCAAATATAATTGCATGAAATATATAGTAAAAGCCAGTGTGATGTGTGTTGCTACAACTAGTCTCACAACTCGTCCTCATATAGCATATCAAGGTCGCACCATGTTATCAGATTAACCAATCAACTTACCAAAATGCAGTGTGGGAAGAAAGGCATATTGAGACTGCATATCCAAGCAAGTGATGCCATGGACTCCAGCTTAGAACCTTGTAAGCGAAAAAGAAGTTGCAGTGTGTGTGTACAAAGAGCTAGGGTAAGTTCAGTTACCTGCTTCTCGGAATTTTAGTTAGCCACCGATTGCAAAATTGTTTAATTACCTTGTTTGGCTTAATTTAGTTTGCTACCGATTACATAATACCATAGCGTGTTTGGCGACCCCCTCCACTGCTCCCCACCTCTCCAGAGCCGCTCGAGCTCGACCAGCTTCTTCGGTGTGTCCCTGGTGATCCTTTGGTGCTCGCTGGTGCAGTTGGAGCCCCTGGAGTCGCCTCCTCGTGTCGTCTTCTTCCTCTCCGATGAACCCCTACCGCGGCCGCCGCTGGAGACGAAGATCCCGAGCCCATCCGTCCATCCCTAGCCATGTTTCGGGTACGTATGGACTCCCCGTAGTCTTGCACGTCCATCCCCTCCATCCATGGCGGCGGCTGACCTCTCTTCACCGGAGAATCACTGGCGCTTTGCCGCCCCTCCTCTGTTTCCCTCTCTCTCCCTCTAAACCTGACACTGGGGGCCCACTATTAGCCTCACAGCCGCACCTGAAGTGGTATAAGTGGTGGCACCCCGCTGAAATACGCCTTGGACATCACCCCCCCTCTATTTTCTTTTTATTTGATTTTAATTCAAATATTGACCATAACTTGGACTAGCCACAACTTCTAAACCATAAGTCCAAGTGAATTGATTCTTTTTGCATTGTGTTTGTCTTGGAATTCTCTAGCAGCACACAAAAGTTGAGATTGTTCTCTGTTGTCTAGAATTTCTGGTGATTTTTAGAAGTGTTCTTGATATTTTCTTTTTGTGGTTTTATTAATTTTCAGATGAGGATTCTTGCCTTGAAGGAAACCAGGAGGAGTGTGACCCTCCTCTGTGCTAAAGCAAGCCACCCAAATATTTGCATGGTGTCATTTCAATATTGATGATTTTCCAACTTGAATATGAGTTATTTCATGCATTTAATCATTTAAATGAATAATGGTTATGCTAATTTACTTTTCCTACTTGAAGTGCCTAGTAGTGTTTGAATGCATGAACTAGTATGAGGCAGTACAAGCATTTTTGAGAGTATGGTTATGATATGGTTATGATCGGTATCATTTTCATATATGAGTTATTGTTTTTAATATGATAATGGCATAACTAAAAATGATGAGGTAAAAAACCAGTGAAGTGATTTAAAAAAAAACCCAGTGAAGTTGAAACCGGTGAGTAAAAGCGATGAGTAGTGCAAGTAGCATGATTCTAAGATGTTGATCCGTTTGTTTTCGTGTTATGTGGATATAGTGCATGTCGGATAGTTGCATGTTCATGCATACTGTGACTCAAGGTTCTTTCATTTCAGGTTAAACCTGATGTAAACTGAACTTGGACCTAATGTTGATCGGGTCATGGTGTCGCTGAATCGAGCTTCCCAGTGCAACCACATCTGCCTTTATTGGGAGGCCTTTATTCGGCCTGTTGTCATGCCTCTGGTCGGGGCCTCCAACAAGGGAAGGTTATGGGCGTGTGGTACCCTGTCCTGGTAAGCAGACATAACCTTGTGTTCCCGTTGTTGTTGTTATGGTACCTTGTCCCCGTTTGGGACCGTTGATTTGTTTTGCCACGACGATGGCCGTTGGATGTCTTTGGTAGACATCGGGGCCACCCATGACTTAGCCCAAGAGGGGAGTTGGTCAGAGTGGCCGAGAGAGTGTCATGGAAATGGGAGGGTTCCGTCAGAACGCCATTGATCCACCCGAATGGGAGTGTGAGGTCATGGGTTCTGTGGTGTGGGTACAGTGTACTAACCTCTGCAGAGTGTTTATTAATCTATCGGTAGTCACATCCTCGGTTATGGACACAACTCATAAGTAGGTCACACCATGGGTCAACATGAATAAGCTAATCCTGCACACTAAAGATACACCATGGCACTGGTTATGTGATGAGATCATGGAGATCATGAGATGTTCATTGTTGCGGAGACCAAAGAGTTGGTTCTTTTTGTGATCCAGGAGTGATCACTGTATTGATGAAATTGGTTTGGTTTGTGATCCGGGAGTGACCACCGTTTTGATGATGTTGGTTACGAGTTAACCCGTTTGCTAAGTGAGTCCGAGGGACTCGGTGCACGAGCATGTTCATTGCATGAGTAGTATGTTGATGCTTTGCATGAGTAGTATGTTGATGCTTTGCATGAGTAGAATGTTGATGCTTTGCATGAGTAGTATGTAGAGGTTTTGCATTTAACCCTCTTAATTGTCATATTATTGATTGCCATTATGCTTTTACTTGTTGTGAGCCTGCAAGTACATTCAATGTACTGACCTGGCATGTCATGCCAGATTTCAGAAAAGACTTACCTGATCAGAGTGCTTCCCAGTGCCTAGATCGTGTCCACATTGGTGGCCCTATGCTATGGAGTTCCACTTCATCATCATTCCGCTGCTGCATAGTTGTCGTGATCGAGGGCCCTTCATGTTCATTAAAAAATGTACATATTGTTCAGCCGCACCGTGTGTGCCGCTTGGGCTCGCTACTTGATGTAATATCGAACCTATGTTTCCGCTAGCATCAGTAAAGTGGTTGTTTTGGTACCAAGTTGTTGTGTGTTGCCAGAAGACTAGATCTCTGGGCTAGCAATGCAAGGTAAACTGATTGCTCTGAGCCGGGGTGCCACAACGCTTGGTATCAGAGCTGTGCTGACTATAGGACACACTAGACCGCTAACGCGCTAGTTTAATGGTAGCTAGTTTGAATTTAGTGCCGGTAGTGTTTTGCATCTGATTGATGCATTGCATGCACTTGATTATTATTATTTCTAACCGACTACTGCTTGTGAGTGTAGATGGCTCCAGTACCGTATGCCTCCAAGTTGGAGCTGTCCCAGTACACTTCACCGCACCTTCTTCATAATGTATGGCGTCGCCTCTATCCTCACGGAAGAGACCCAGAGTATCGGGTGTACCGGGAGCGCCTAGCAGACTCAGTATACGAGTATCATGCCGTGGTTACCTTGAGCATCAGTTCAGCATCTCGCTCTTACACTCATTCCTCTAGGAGTGGTTTCACTTCTACCACTTCTCAGACTGTCTAGTTTGCTGCGTTTGAGATCCTCATTGAGCTATGCTACAACGAGATTCAGATGCAGACCCACCCAGGTTTTTACTACTATCCATCCCTGCACGCCGATGGTCGTGTCCACTTTGCTATCATTGATCCGGTGGCCGATAGTGCTACTAGCCACCTTTCCCGTTATATCACCGCTAGTAATGTTTTGATTCACGAGCTGGCTCAAGAGCTGACTCGTGCTCGCACTTCTTTAGTAGCCGCTAGATCCCCACCTTCCATGAGATTTACTCCTTATATTGCACTAGTTTCTAGCTCGCCAGTTACCCCGGTTACTCCTTCGAGTAGCTCGGGCACCTTGACTGTGACTCCCCATAGTGCCCCTGTCGAGTGGGCCTCGTTTCTCGCTACTCCTGCAGCCCCTATGCTCCAGTCTCATCCCGCACAGGCCCTTGAGGGATAGTCCTCGAGGCAGCGTCGTCGTGTCACCTTTAACCCAGAGGTTTTCGTTAACACCATCAGTTCAAGATCTGAGTCCGGGTCAGGAGAGGACCCCGCAGGTCCAGCAGAGCAGTAGATCATCATAGTAGCCGAAGTTGGTAGTATGAGTGTAGTCGTATTAGTCATGATGTTTACTTATGTATGAGTACCTATCATGATGTTCCCTGTCATGCATGAGTAATTGTATAAGTATGTTGAAACTTTCTTTATTCGCCCTGGTTTTCATTGCTTTTCTTCAGTTGTCATTCGCTTTTCCCACTTTTGGATGTTGCTCATGTCGGTTGCTTCGCATTGGGAAAATAAACAAATAGGATGACGAGAGGAGGCTGCAGCAGTCACGCTGGTGAGGAGGTACCTGTCCGTCGATCGGCAAGACAGGCAAGGCAATCCCCTGAACCATATCCGCAACCGCCGCCTCCACCGCCTCATCCACCAATAGTTCAACAGATAATGCATATGTTAAAAGAAAGAAGGAGCAATGATCTTCTTGAAGTATTGAAAAGTGTGCAGGCAATGGTGGGAAATAATGCTAATACAAATGGCAATCATTCCAAGCTCTCAGACTTTCAAAGGACTAAGCAACCACTACAAAAATATACACTTCCGTGATGATACGTGTTTGTCACAGTAGGTCACGTTTTTTGTCATTCATGTACATCCATGAAGATTTTATGATAGAATCAAGATAGTACTCGTGCTGTTGTAGAAGAGTTGCATGACATTACCAAAATTATCATCGCGGAAGTGTCCACGAACATGACGCTAAACCGCGCGTCATGGAAGTGCTTTCGTCAAGGGTGACCGGCACGTGGCATCCACCATAACGGGTCGCTGTTAAGCTATCAGGTCCGGTTTTGGATCTGATAACCCACTAACAACCACGACCAATGGGGATTTTCCACGTGTAAATTTCTCATTGGTCAGACGAACCACATGTAGGCTCACCATTGGAACAGATGTCATCCACTCATTGGACCGAAGGCGCCTATGATACGTCGACACATGGCACGGCCCAACAGAGGCCCATTTCGGTGAAAAGGCCGGCCCATTTGACTTGGTCAAAAGGTAGCGGGCCAGCCCACGGAAAGCTTGTTAACGGCATGTTCGCATATAGCCCATTTAGAGCCCGCTAACTCACGACCCATCACGGCCTACTGGCATTTGGCCCAGCAGCGTCATCTGGGCCGTCCAATATGATTCTAGCCCGTTGTAACTTCCGGCCCATGTATGGCCCATGAAGTCTTTCGGCCCATATGAGTCCCTTTGTAACTCTTGGCCCATTAACAATCCGTAATGAACAATGTATCGCTTTATACCCATTAACGACCCATTATTCCATCTGGCCGTTTCCAGCCCATGTTACCTTTTGGCCTTCTCAGGGCCCTTTTATTCTTGGGCTCATTTCTCGTATTCGGGTTCTTACGGCCCGTTACTGGCCTTTTCTGATTGTGGGCCAAATTAAGCCCGTGGTTATAGTCGGCCCGTTTGTGGCCGATTATCAGTTGGGCCATTTTCATAGCGTCATCAAATATGGCCTATTAATGTCCCGTTATGGTTAGGCCATAAAACGTACGATTTCTACTCTAGCCCATTTACGACCCATTTTGCGGACCGTTATTGGTCCATGAATAGTATGGCCCATGTTTGGTGAAACAATTATACGGCTCGTAAAAGGCCCATAGATTAGACGACCCGTAGAAGGCCCATGGATCCTACGGCCTGTAGAAGGCCTATGGATCCTACGGCCCGTGGAAGGCCCATTGATCCTACGACCCATAGAAAGCCCATGGATCCTACGGCCCATAGAAGGCCCATGGATTGTACAGCCCGTGAAGAGCCAATGTCAGTACAAAAGGTAGCAGGACCATGGTTACAACAGTCCGTGTGTTGGCATGGTTATTGTGGCCTAGTTATAGAAATAGGTTATTGTGGACACTAGAAAAACGCGGAAAAAGAACTGTAGTGACTACAAGAAAATAACTAATAAGACAATAAGGAAATAAATAAGCAAGCCACTAAAGCTAGGCTATTACGACTATTACACATATTACATTCACTGGGCATCAAAGTTTGCTACCAGTGCAAATATAGGGAACAAAGCAGCATATTACATACACTAGCCATCGAAATTGGCCAGCAATGCAAATAAACACGGTAGCAAAACAAGTCCATAACTGAAACAACTTCAGAAGAGCTCAAGAAACATTATCCTGGGTATCCACCATGCTAGCAATAAGCTTAGCAAGCTTATTAGCTTTGTCCTATTTGGCGTGAAAATCCTCCAATGCTTGCTGTTGCACCAGAAAGTATGCATCTGAATGCTCCAGGGACTTCCGCAGTCCTTCGGCTTCTTGTCACAGCATAGCTAATCGATGTCTTTCAGCTTGTAGTTGAGACTCAAGAAACCGAGCTGATTCAGCCAGTGAGTTTGAATAACTTGTGCTAGCGATAGTGGCCAGTAACTTGAACACTAAACCAAGACACGACTTTGGGGTTGTCTCACTGTCTTCAAGATAGTTTTCCTTAGCTGTTTTATCAGCTTTGTTGGAGACCAACAAGGATGTCTCACTATCCTGAACCTTATCTGCATTACTTCCTTTACCATTGCTTAATAAGGCACTCTTCCCCAATATTCTGTCAGCATTCTAAAAGAAGAAACAAGTAGACACATAACTGGTTTAGCATGTACTAGTATATGAAACTCATTTCGGTGAACCAGTTCATTAGTAAGGTGGACATGATTAAACTACCTAGTCTTATGTTGCCAAGAAGTACATAATAAAAGCATCAAACAAACATATATCTATGTACTATGGTCACTTCATTGTCTTGCCAAATCAAAATAGAGACACGGTTCAAATCATATTAGTTCAAGACAAAGCACCACTGAAAGAATACAAAGCATGGGAAACTACATGGCACAACAAGATTTTAGATGGGTACCACGGGTCTACATGTACAACAACACTATTTGCTCTGTTGGGATGCTAGTAATGTGCATGATATGAGAAGTCAACTGTATGCACAATTGAAATTGAAAGCAACAGAGCTATTTATAAGAGCAAACCTGCTAAAGAAACATGCGTAAACATACTTGTTGTCCCATTGGAGTTTCGGTTGGATCTTTCAATTTAAAAGTAAGTTTGTATGAGTAAATAGAATGATACAAGAGCAAAGCAGTATGCATGATAGCAATGGAATCTTAAATGAGAACAATTGTTTTTCAGGTTTAAGCACTTCTTCTACATGAACAGAGTACAATAAGACATAGGCATATTGTACTTAGAAATAAAAAATGAGCTCAAAGACCTTACCACATTCTTGGTTCGGGACCAGTACAGAACAAGGTGTTCCCAGTCATCGTCCAGTAAATGTGTCTCAGGAGAACGTAAGGGAATTTGATGAGTTTCTTTGCCTCTTAAGTACGTTTTCTTCAGGTAATTCCGATACTGCCACCAAACATTCTTGAAGATAGCAGAGGTATTAGCAGAGGTTACCTCATCCCGAGTTTCCAAATCGGTCCTTCTCTATAGAGAAAAATGGGAAAATTTGTTGTATTATAACCATCATGGAGGTAGAATGTATGGGACAAAGCAAAGTAATTGCCATCAATAACATTACTTACACATAACTCCTGGAAAAACACCTACAACTCGCATTTTCCTTCATCTTCAGTATAATATTTCCACGATGGGAAGATACACACATAGGATTTAACAACATCAAATGCGATAGATGCTAAACTACGAATGGCTGGTTGTGCTTCCTCCACAGGAATAGGTGTACTAACTGGTGGAGTTGGGGTTCGCTGTGGTAGTACTGGCGCTTTGTCACTGGAGCTGCCTTACTAACTGCTCTTGTTTGGGAGCTCTGTGGTGGAGATGGTGCTATGTCAACACGAACTAGGTTACTATCTGCTGGGGTTGGGGTTAGATTGGGTGAAGCTAGTTCTATGTCCATCACAGTAGGGGTACAATCTGCGAGAGTCTGGGTTATGTGTGGTAAGGCTGGTTCTCATGCATGTACAACCGGGGTGCTATCTCCACCGAGAGGGTAGCACTATTTTATTTAAAGACCATGTTTTTTTACTCTGCTAGATAGTACCATCACCCGCTCCAATTCAAATGGCTGATAAACAGGAAACATAGTTGAATGTACAAACATTGTATGAGAGACAAATGAAATAGATAGTGTGGAAAAAACAGGGCATGAAATAGTTGACATGTATATTGTTTAACTAAAAAGGATAGCATGACATAATTTCACATATATGATGTCTATCTAAACTGGATATCATAGCATGACATAATTCAAAGATATGATGACTAACTAAACAGGATGGCATGAGATAATTATATGATGTCTTTAGTAAACAGGTTCACATGGTATAATTCACATACATGTCATCTAAGTAATCAGGATCGCATGATTTAATTCACATATGTGATTTATATGCTAAGCAGAGGGCATTCACATATATGATGTCTGAACTAAGAACATGGTGTTGAATATTGTGTATATGATGTCTAAACTATGCAATGCAAGACACCATATGCATGATATGATCAGTATAACTATGCCAAGTTAGAGCATACACCTTGGTGTGGGAATAGGACTGGTCATCTGTCTCTGAATCCATCTCTAAGGAGCTATCGGGACCCAACAAGAGATCTGCTTTGACGAGTAGCACTTCCTGCTCTGAAAACCTTCTTTTCACTCCAGATTTTTCCATCACCCACTGAAATGGCTGATTCACAGGAAGAGTGGTTTAATGTACAAACATTGACGACAAATGGAAATGTAATGAAGAAAAGGATGGGCAAGATATCATTCAAATATATGATGCCTAGTTAAATAGGATGGCATTGCATATTTCACATATATTATGGCTGGCTAAAAGAGATGAGACTGTATAATTCCCATATATGATATAGAAACAAAATAGGTGGTACAAAACATGTCTAAACTAAGCAGATGACATATATGATGTCAAAAGTAGGCACTGCAAGGCAACATATGCATGATATGACTAACATCATCATGCCAAGTTAGAGAAAACACCTTGGGGGGTAAATAGGAGTGGTCAGCTGCGTCTGAATTCGCCTCAGAACAAATATCTTCCTCTGGATTACAATCTAGGGAGGGGGAAGGATTTGCCATTGAACCCACCATGGAGCGATGTCTGCATGACATTGTATTGCCGCGCAAAACTCTTCTCTTTTCTCTACATGTTCAGCATGACTGTTTAAAATATCTGACATGCATGCGAAAAAAATATAGCGAGATTATGTAAGGAGAGCATGCAGAAATCTAGAGTGATTGTAAAAACCAGTGGATGGATCCAAAAATAATGATAGCAGGCTGATGATAGCTTTAATTTAATAAAAGGACAGATGATGATTTGCTTTACTCTTTCTTTTCCTCCCAAGATGAACAACATAGGCAGATATACTATTCATTGCTGCCTCGATATGAGCCAGATAATAGACAGAGATACTATTCATTCCTACCTTGATATGTGCCCACAACTAATTTTAAGACTCAAGTTTGAACATTAATTTGGACCTGACTTGGAGTCTAAGAGGTGAACAGGACGATAAAGTAGCATGTAATATTAAGCAATGCATAATATAAGCAGAAAGAAAAGAGTGCGACCTCTCTTGTGGACCCATGTACTCCTCAGGTTCATCTGCCGAGTCGATGATGGTGATGCCATTGAAGTGGGTGCCGACGATAGGGAAGGAGATCTGAGGCGGCGTAAGGCGGTCAAGAGTCGTGATGTCTGGTTTGGTGGATGCTTCTGTCGATGGAGCAGCTCAGGTGAGGTGGACAACGTCGCGGCAGGAGCAAGATAAACCATGCAAAGTTTTCTTTAACACCTACATGTAAGGGAAGTAATTTTGTAAGGGCTCCTTTGGCTTGCATGATTCTAAAAACGCAGGGATAGGAAAAACACCAGAATGGGATAGGAATGCACGTGGGAAACAGAGCATTTGTACACATAGGATTTCTGTCAACTTGGGTGTTTGGTTCACATGAATTGGACGAGCAGAGGAATGGAAAGAAACATGGCCAAATTAAAGTGAAACCATATGAAATTGTGTACAGTTAGAATGTTATTCTGCCACTAGTGCACTTGGTCTTGTTTTCATGCATAGTATTATGAAAAGTAGGTCCGGGTGGATGTTTTGCTCCATTCCTTTCAACAAAATGCATGAATAATTGAATAGTAGAGTGCCATAGGAAAATTTCCTATTGCTATGTTTTCCTTCAGTTTTTTCCTTTGAACCAAAATAGCCCTAATGGATGGGCATGAAATTAGAGTAATAAGTGATGTGATAAGTGCACAACCTCTTTGCCGTAGCCATGTCGACCTCGACATCATTGGGTTGGTCGCCGAAGAAGTTGAGGCAGAGGTGGTTGTTGGAGGTGTGGAGGAAGATCTGGGGAATCTGTAGAAGGTGTCCAGGGCACTGCTCTGTTGTGATGGATGGTTCCGTCGTTGGACCAGCTGCGGCGAGCCGTAAGATGTCGAGGCTGAAGCAGTACAAGACAAACATCATTAATCTCTAGTGGGATTCTAATAGCATCTCCAATAGATGATGTCAAATACATTACCAAAAAGTGATAATGTAAAATTTACATCACTAAAAACACATGACTACAACAGATGAGGTAAAAACTGTTGACTCTGGACTAAACTGTCGAAACTGAAATTTACTGTGGAATTTGAATGTTACTGTCAAAACTGAATGCACTGGTAGCAGAGAGGCACTTCACATGTAGTTTAGGCCGCTCGAGCACTAGTAGTAGAGAAACGGTGATCTAAATTAGCAGCAATCGACGGGGAACACAATAGCAGATAGCAGCCAGAGCAGCAGCGCCTGGAGGAGCAGTGCGAACTAGAGCCAAAGCAGCAACTCGTGTAGCTGCTGCAGCCCATGTACCAGCATCAGCAGTGCGAGCGAGAGCAAGAGCAGAGCAGCAACACGAGCGAGGGGGAGAGCAGAGCAGCAGTGCGAGCGAGCGAGCGAGAGCCGGAGCAGCAGCAACAGATCCGGCTGATATGTCAGGCGTCGTCGAAGGGGCCTCACGCTGGGGGAGAGCCGCTTTGGAGATGTCACCCGCTTTGAGGTATCCGCGCCATGGGGGTGCAGGATGGAGCACCGTTGGTGCCGGGAGGTCAAGTTAAGGAGAAGGTGTGATGCGATGAGTGTACAACCTCTTTGGTGGCAACGAGTAGGCCTCGACTTTGTCCAAGGAGTTGGTGAGGATGCTGCTGTTCCGATGGAGCAGGTTAAGGCGGCGCTGTGGGGATGGAGCAGCTCCTTGGAGGTGGAGGACGGGGCGGCTAAACCGGTGGGACGACGGATCCTCATCCGGGGAGGTGGATGAGGGACGTCGCGCTGTTGCGGTGGACGACGTCGCTAGGGAAGAGGCTCCGGCTGGGCAGCGGTGAGGTGGCGGGCGAAGGAGGCTGGGGTTTCGCAGCTGGAGCAGAGAGGTTATGGCGGCCTGGGATTTCGAATGGCGTAAATAGGCGATGGGAGGGGGAACCACGACTAAGGGACGCGCTTGTCCAAAATGTAGGGTGTGTTACAAAACTATCCCCACCGATTTGAACTAGCGGCCCTTTTGGCTCAGGGTTAGAAGGGGGATTTTGCATTTTGGGATTTGGCAGCTAGAGGGAGTTTTCGCGTGTGTTGTAATTTTGGGATAGCAAGGCGCAGGTTGTGAAGTCGTGAATTTTGGGGGCACAATATCTGAATTTTTGGGATATAACAAGGCGTGAGTTGAATTTTAGGGACAAGCCTAACATGTAATATTGTACGTACCAAATCAATTCACACTTCCCTC
Organism: Triticum aestivum; assembly: GCF_018294505.1. Classification (NCBI taxonomy): domain Eukaryota; kingdom Viridiplantae; phylum Streptophyta; class Magnoliopsida; order Poales; family Poaceae; genus Triticum; species Triticum aestivum. The sequence goes on along the minus strand of NC_057810.1, from coordinate 324,982,369 downwards.
AACAAAAAAACGAAAATAATAAAACTATTCACATAACACAAAGAGAGAGTCTTGTCCCGTTTTACTATACAAATGCTATTCAAAGCTATGTATGAATCCATGTTATGTCCAATTAGATTTTCGCTGTCTGTATAATGCATATAACCTACTCATACCAACATTTTAGTGCATTCCAAATGTCTATACTACCGCTGCAATTCGAACTAAATTTGAATTCGTTTCTCTATTTGAATAAGAATCTACAATCATGATTACTATCATTCGTGTATTATCTTAAGAACACACCACATGTCTACTATAGAGATAGATATGAACTCAAATTCAAATTTTGAACACATTTAATGTTGATTACAGATAATATTACATTTGATGTACTAACTAAATACTCATAATCTAAAACATGTCCATACATACACCATGTTTATCACACAAGGTATAGTGCCCCGCCCCCTACATGATGAAAAGTATTTAGCCCTGAGCTGCAAAAGCCACACATTATCACAAATTATAACTAATGTTCTATATATTATATGTAGTACTAGCAAGATGCCCATGTGTTGCACGAAACATTGAGATGCATTTGTATGAGTAGTTTATCTTGTGGAAGAAAAGGATGAACGAGGGAAGGTCTTATTTGCAAATATGGAGAGGGGTGTGGGTATCTTATTTCAAAATTGTCATAGTTTCCTTCCTATCTGTCAGTTATAAATCGGACGACCTATATTGCAGGATGGCAGGCACACCATCATCACCAACTCTCTCTCTCTCTCTCTCTCTCTCTCTCTCTCTATATATATATATATATATATATATATAGGGAAAATGCATCCTACTACCGGGTGTAGCTACACCCATTTCTCATATACTACCATGTGGTTGTATATACTATACTTTATTATTTTTAGTATGTTCATATACTATATCTAAGATACTCCAAAGTGAGTTATATGAAAAAATTGCAAGTGAGCTCATGGTTTTATTGTATTTGTGAAATACGTACATATTTGTACGCGAAAGAGAGTATGCACAAAATACGATACATACTATCAAAAAAGTAGTATGTATACTACCTAAACATTCATATATACTACATACTACGCGTACATACTCTACGATATGATAGATACTACCTAAAACGTATGAAACAAAAGTGGGAGTAACTACACCCTGTAGTAGGAAAAAATTGTCCTATATATATATATAACCACACCATGCGAATCACTGTTATATATATTCACACATGCGTCGGTTTAAAACACTATGATAAATCCTTCAAATATCCTAATTCACTTTTTACAATGATTTATGATCTCTATTCGTCTTTTACATCCACACAATCCTCTTATCTTTGTAGCTAGCGCTAACTTTCTCTCGTGCATGCACACAGCCGCGTCCCTCTCACCCTCCCTCAACATTCTCTAGCTCCATGGCGCAAATTCTTCCTTTCACTTTAGGTTGTTCACCCATGGTGTTTGTAGGCCCCCAGCTCCTTCTTCCCGGGGCACACCGATCGATATGCCTCCCTAGCCAGGTGTGCCTACCATAAACACAAGCTTTCCCTCTTCTCTTCTCACTGTCCATGTCTCACTCCCGCCCTTGTTTTCACAGATATCGTACTCACACACTCCTCCCGCTCGATATAGTATGCCTCTCGCACCAGCTCCTATCCACATCCCCCTCTCTCTATCCTTCTGTACGGGCCTTATTTTCTTCTAACACATACATGCATGTATACCGATCGATCTCCCTACATATACCTAGGTCGACTTTAACTATTTTCCCCATGCATCGATCGACGTACCTCACAACTTATGTCTCTCCTTTCTCCGACAAAGGACGATTGGTCTTCCTATGTAGTTACATCTGCTTGCCACATCCATATCATCCCCCTCATCATTCATGCATGCCTACTAACCCATCTATGACACGCACGTGCACATACAGGCAGGCATCCTCTCTCTTATTGATATTGCAGGTGTGCCATCCGTTTGTCTAGCATGCCTCTCCCACCATTTGTGAGAAGCAACTCCACCACCAACCCCTCTGACAATCTAGCTCTATCTCTCTCCCAACCTTATACATCTCCTACACATATGCATGGATGCCGATCGATCTCCCTTGATACATAAGGTAGGTCTCTCTCCTCCTCCAAACACATACCAGCCATTGTACCTCTATAGTTAGGTCTCTGCCCCCACCCCCCCGCACACCGATAGTCAAGCATTGTAGGTTGGTATCCAAGCCACAGAAACAAATTGCGCATGTCCCCTCTCACGTTCCAGTAGGTGAGCGACCCCATATCTTTGATGTGGGCACACAAAAAATCGATGTCACTCTTTATCGATCGCGCGCACACACACATCATCCTTCCCTTCGATTCTATGGATACCTCACACCGACGGTACCTCCACTCTCTTGTCGTGGATAGCCTCTCTATATATATGTTATATCCAGGCCTCTGTTTCACACACATTGCATATGTTACATTTTTTTATTAAAATATCATGGACACATATTCCCTGAGTATCTCTCACGCCCCCACCCCCGGCACGCACACCGATAGTCGAGCGCTGTAGGCAGGTATCCATGCGACAGAGACAAACTGCACCTGTCCCCTCTCACATTCCAGTAGGCCAGCTGATGAGGACATGACTACCTTGGATACGAGCAAAAATATTGCATACATGTATATTTGTGAGGTGATTTCTAATGCAAACTATGCAATAATTTATTTATGTCATCCAGGACAAAAATAATTCATAAACTTTTGTGTCATTTTCAATTGTAGGTGTATGATACATTTGTACAATCCACATATGAAGACAAGGGAAAAAAGATGTTTAAGTTCTGTTCAATAAGTCCTCTCACGTCACTTTTGGGCCAAGAGAAGATAGAGTCCAAGGCTCTCACGTTCTGGATTCAGATTCAGACTGCACAGACATACCTGACTCAAAACGCCAAGAACTCTTTCATAGGACTCCAAATTGGATGATTCCTTTTTTGTTGGAAAGTAGATTTCGTGCTCTTTCCAACCCAATTGGAATCACCTTAAAATCTCTCCGGAGGGTTGAGTTATCGACGAAACAATCTGACGCTGCAGCAGAATCTGAGTCAAACTACAAGTCCAAAGGTGTTGCATCACCTCCACTTGGGCCCATGAGCCTTGTATGTCCTAGGGTTAGTTTTAGGCTGCCTTGGGATGTCCTCCCACCTCCTTGGCCGCCACCCCTTGCTCCTATATAATTAGATCCATCTGGTAGCTTTTTACTTGGGTTTTATTTAGTTAAAAGTTAGCCATCGCTGCAACTTCGTGTACTTCATTTGTGTCCAATGACCAGACCAAGACCGCTTATGAAACCCCACTTCTACTTCATCCATATTCACAATATTCAGATTGCTTAATCATATTCTTGCTTGTTCTTCGGTTGCTTGCAGGAATAGACCTTCGTGGTCAGGTTGATCATGCTCTGGCGTGGTCAATAACCTCTCGGAGTTGGTTTGGTGTTGTGGAAAGGTCACGGCAGATGTCCTAGTGTGAGGACTTAGTTGTGAGGCCGACGCATCTATGTGATAGCATGGGAGGGGTTGATTGGGATGAGAGACGTGAAGTGTATCAACACATAAGACAAGGATTTAGACAGCTTCGGGCCCCGGGAAACATCATCTGGTAATAGCCCTACATGCTGTTTGGGGCTAGATCTCATTATGCTCATGAGGGAGTCACTGGTAAGCCGGCTCTTTGTGTCTAGCCCTAGAGATTGTTTCCTCTTACTTGTCCCTCTTGGGGTGCCCTGCCCCTCCTTATATAAGTTGAAGGGGTGGTTTCACGACTAGTCCTAGTAGGATTAGGATTACTCTATTACAAGTGGAGTCCTAGTCTTGCTACCTTTGTAAGGGAATATTCCTTATGCTTTCCTCTTAAGCCGGCCCACCATAACATGAGCCGGCCTTCTGGGCCTTGGGCCTAGTCCTCTATCTAACCCGCCATCGGGGCCATTAGTGAGTCGCCAGGCTCGTGAGTCGTCAGACCAGTGAGCCTCTGGACTCGTAAGTCGCCAATCCTTTGGCAGGTTACCAATGAAACACCAAGTCCCAGCCGGGTCATATATCCGGTCGGGTCATACCGCGGGGTATATCCCCGACATTAGCCCCCAATTTAATTTGGATTTATCCATGTTAAACTGATCCTGTAAAATAAACACAAGAACAAACTTGATAGATTGTGCTCCAGGTTAAATATTTTCCTAAACTAGCACGTGATCATACTTAAGTCCTTGTCATTTCCTCCTGGATGCGTATTCATGATCTCATAGCAAATCTTTTTTAGCAAATGTGTTCTATTACCAATGCAAAAATCCGAGCACTTCTTCTGAAAAATACGGGTCAATGGGCCAGCTTCATAATCAATTTGCTAACATTGGTTCTTGTAGAAAAATATTAAAAGAAATAAGCCATTTGAATCGGTTTCCAAAGCGCCGTCTTAATAAATATTGGTCTTGAAATACTCATCTGATTTTCAGCCGGCTTGAAGATGTAGAAAATTGCCAATTTATGACTACCAAAATTGTCAGGTTATAAATAGATGATGCTGAGTCACGATTGTTGCCGACACTGGGTCATGATTGTTGCAGACACCGGGTCAATCTGGTCTGCTCAAAACTGAGAATTTGAAGATTTTTCTCCCTTATATGCATATCACATGTAGCCCCCAAGTGCCGAGTTGTCATGCTTGCAGCAACCTGGGACTTGTAATTGCCTTATGCTCATAAAAACATCAACCAGTGTAGCCCCCAAGGGCCGGGTCATTATGCAATAGTAAGCAGGGAGTTTTGTATATAATTCATTGATAATAACATCAGATGGTGTAATATCCACTATAGGGCTTGAACACCACAAGGTTAAGAGCTTTGTACTCTACCAACTGAGCAGTGGACCTTTCAATATAATGGATTAAGGCTTGTGTACCTTGAGGTTTTGACAGGAGCAATTGGTAATCCCTAAGGGCCGGCTCATTATAATGTGATTAGTTGGATCTTCAATAAAGTGAGCCAAAAATTGACTTTGCATTAGTCCCTAAGTGCCATGGTGCATGCTGGCAGTGACATGGGACTTGCATATTTGATGTAATCTCAATCTGAATAATGTAGCCTCCAAGTGCCGGGTTGTAAGCCTGCAGTGAGTCGGGACTATTCCTTCCATTGTAGAATAAACCATATCCATTGATAAAATAATAGCCATTGTGCTAAAGAAACTTTGAAAACCTCAATCATAACATTTATCGGTTGACAAGTAAATCCGGAGTTTAAATACTCGGCGACTCTTGGTCGAAGGCGACTTAATGCGCATTCATTGTAAGCCGGAATTTTTATAACCCGGCGGCTTATAGCCTTTGGGAAAATCCAGAATGGATAATCATTTTGAAGCATCAATTTTGATAATGAGCTTGAACTTAATCATTTATATAAGTCATATTTCTGCAAATCCTGCACAGAGTTTAAACAACATATGCCCTGGCGACTTAACGTCAAAGCCAGGGTGGGTAACTACCCAAACATAATATAGTCTTTATGCAATTATGAAAAAGACTGGGATTATGGCCATTCAAGCCTAAACATACTGGCAACTTAACGTCAAAAGCTAGGGCGGGTTATCCAACTTCGCATATTTATATAATCAGGAAGACATACCTGTAGAAATTGGCTCATACTACCGGCTTACATCGCCATATCCAATAAGGGCAATAATCCAATGATTGATAAGCGCATGATTCGAATGGCGCAATACAAAATACACCGGCGACTTAAAGTCCATAGCCAGGGCCGATTTAAACATAATCATGTATAAACAATATCATACCTGTGATATTGAATCGTACTGCCGGTTTATGATACCTGTGCAGTAAGGGTGATAACCCAAAACTTAAAAGCCAAACCTTCCAAGTATTAATATTGTCATATGCTGGCGACTTATTGTCCAAAGTCGAGCGGGGTTAAATAGAAACCACACATATATGCTTCAGATATGAGCAAAAAGTCTCAAGACAAACCCAAAAGACTGTTTTCAAAAAACTTAAGTCAAACAGAGAGAAAAAGTGAGGCTTCTGATTCGAATACGATCAGTAAGCCGGACCAAAAGGGGTTAAGCTATGATTCGAATACGAACAGGAAGTCCCCTAGTGGGTTTGGCATTGCGCCGATCAAGAGGGTACCAATAGCTATGTTTTCTTTGGTTCGAATACGACCTATGTTCGAATAGGAAGCCCCCAAATGACCTTTATAACATTGAAGACTGTGATTCGAATACGATCAGTAAGACGAACCAAAAAGGGGTTAAGCCATGATTTGAGTACGATCCAGCCCCCAAATTATCAATTTGTTTGAACAGCTATGATTCGAATACGATCAGGAAGCTGTGCCAATGGGGTTAAGCTAGATTCGAATATGATCAGCCCCCAGTGACCTAAGTGTTTAACGACTCTGATTCGAATATGATCAGTAAAGTTAGACCAAAAGGGGTTAAGCTATGATTCGAATACGATCCAGCCCCCAAGTGATCAAAAGGTTTGAATAGCTATGATTCGAATACGATCAGGAAGCTGTGCCAAAGGGGTTAAGCTAGATTCGACTACGATCAGCCCCCAATGGTCTTGGAAGCAGGGTACCTATGTTTGAGTTGTTCTTTGCAACAAACTCTCTTTGGTCCCTTCAATTTTCCTGGGAACTCGAACTTTGCGAGAGATAAGTTCTTCTTGAGCCGGAATTTTAAACCGGATATTGAGAGCTTCAAAGCTTTGTGAGAGACAAATTTCTCTTGAACCGGATTTTAAACCGGATATTCTTCATTTTGATCAAGAATTTTTTTCTGACGGCCTTTAAACTGGCAACATTTACTGAGCCATGTCCATGGAGCCCCCGAGTCTTAAGACGACTCAAGGAGTTGTCTTGAGATTCTCCATATTTGACCGTGATATAAACCGGTATGAGTCTTTTAATAGCATAGTGATAACCCTGTCCTGCATTGGAGAGCTTGCAAGGCAGAGTAATTGCTCTTTTTAAAGAAAGAAACATATAAGATAAAATGTATTGGATGGATTTCACCTGATATGTCAGGCTGGAAATTATCGGCCACAGAGTTGATAATCACTATGGTGAAGCTGAAATCAATCATGAGCGAGCCGGCCACGACATTGTAAGCCAGTGCAGATGAGAGAGTCGAACACGAAATTTTAAGCCGGTGTGGATGGGCAAGTCAATCACAGGCGCGGTATATATCCATGACACAACCATTGCTCTTGCGGTGAACGTCCTGCATACAAAAATATAGCATGGCGGAGCAGTATCACTCGGATGGTTGAATATGTACTTCAAAATAGATGGAATTGAATATCGCCTGGTATTTTTATTAGATGAACGCAGACGCCTGTGCTGGATAATGCACCGTGGTGCTTTTGGCTTTTACAAAAGAATTGATATGGTGTGTACTGTTGAAAATGAGTAGTAGTACTAGCTCTCTTTTCTTTGAGCGCCCAGCATGATTGAGGTCTCCACGTGGGGAGACTCCCCCTTCTTTTAGCAAGTCCAAAACAGTGCACACACGGCCCATTGAGCAGAATAGAACTTGATCCATTGATTCAGGTGTTTCATGTGCCTTGTGTTAAGAGAAAAATGTGACACAAATTTGCGGAGAGCGGCGGAACGCGGCTCAAGGTGGGCTCGGTCGTGACAGCGGAGGTCCTCGTGAGGCATAACAGGGCTGGCAGCGGGTCAGAAAGGCGTCGTCCACGGGCAGCTCAGGAGGCTGTAGCTACAGCAGCGACAGAGGCCTCAACAGTGATGGAGACGACAACTGGCAGCCCAAGGTGCGGCAATTATCGTGTATAAACAACATCGCAGACCAAGGGAAAGATAAGTTGTCCTTTCACGAATAATATGTGATAATAAAACAAACTTAGATGGACATCACCTGATTTTCTTCGGACGACCGATGACCCATTAAGTGGCATCCGTAGGTAACTTTTCAATACGGTTGCCTAATTTCTTTTGATCCTTACATGCTTACAAAGGATATTTGCATTGACCCCTTGAGTATCCTGCCAGATGCTTGCTTCTTGCCATTGTTATATAGTCTCTCAAATAAATGGAGATTTTAACACGCTGATTGGCTTTAAGCGAATCCGGGACGGCTCAAAGGCGAGAGCAGGCACTCAGCGGTGCTGCTCGGCGACTGAACCAGCCGGCGTGTCACCGGGGAAATTTGATGCGCTCGGCGGGTCAGCGAAGGCATCTCGTGACAGTGGCCCCGTCAGTGAGGCTTTGGAACCGGATCAACCATGGTAGAGGCAAGCGGCGCGAGGTCCGCACGACCGCATCTCCTCCGGATTGTGGCTCACACTACACCCGTTCAAGTCCAAGCGGCGTTGACAAGTCCGCAAAAGTAATGGCGGCAACCAGCGGCTCAACGAAGCAGGGGCAGCTTAGCCGCGGCATAGATGGAGTTGAGAGGAGGCAAACGGTTGGCTTCGTGCGGCCCGGCTTATAGCAGCTTGGAACTAGAGCCAGCTTGACTCGTCGGTGTGAATCGTAGCAGCGGCATTGTAGCGGAGGAGGCCGGCTGCGGGGCGGGCAAAAATGGCCGCGGCAGTGGCGTGCCACAAAGGAGGCGAGTCCAAGCTGGTGGGGCGATAGCTGAAGAACCAGGCATGAGCCACGTCGTTAGCAGATTCACCTGAAGAACTTGACTGGTTTTTGTTGCATGCATCTCTTCCCGATCCTTCCCATCTAAAAAAGTAGTATTAGTACTATCTCTCGAGTCTCACGCAAACATTGCTGGGGCTTTGGCCTTCACATGGGAGAGTAGTAGTACTCCGTATTTGCTTTTAATGAGGTAGCAGACTGCACCCGGCCTGAAAGTAGCAGGAGCAGTGAGTTTTCCTCTCTTTGATCTACACGCTAATAATTTTTTTAACCCGGTCCTTGTTGATTTTGGCTTTTGCGCGGACAGGCTGGAGGCCATGCTGTAGTAAGAAATCTTGTATTGTGCTAAATTATCAGTTGTAGTTTGGAGTTTTCCCACGCGCCGCTTGTTTTCCAGTGGATGAGTAACGAATTTGCAGTATTCCTCCATGCACTTGGAACTTTGATTCAGTGGGGTCAGCTTGGACCGATGTGACTTCATGCAGGATGGCTGCTGCAATGACTACAATGATGCTCCTTTAGTACACCGCTTTTTGTGTCTCTATGTGGTGGCCTATGTTGGTCTGGGCCTAGCCTAAAGGCTTTTGCTGGTGTATTCCCGTGGAAAAACAAGTACTGCCTCAGGTCGAAATTCCCGTGACCACGCGCACCGCGTTTTGTCAACAAGTTGATCTGATATGACTACTTGTTTGTATGAGGAAAGAACGCCTAGAATCGAATTCCTGTCCGACTCGGGCACTCTCGGCTATAGCGATTAGGCAGATTGTCGATGGCCGCGTCCGTCATCCAGTTCAACCATCGGTCTCGATGAAAACGATCCGCTGGTCGTATATGGTGGCGCAGAGACGCGCAACCCTAACTCACTTTGAACTCAAACCTTGCACTATCTGCTCCAAACTCTAATTATGATTCTAATCACCCAACGATGGATTTTTCCAGTGCTTCTTCATCTGATCAATCACGAGCTTCTCGATCCCTGGATGAAATCTCTCCAAGAACTCAACACCACCGTGCGCAGGCCCCACGGTGGGCACCAACTATCGTGGAAAGGTCACGGCAGATGTCCTAGTGTGAGGACTTAGTCGTGAGTCTAACACATCTATGTGATAGCTTGAGAGGAGTTAATTGGGATGAGAGACGTGAAGCGGATCAACACATAAGACAAGGATTTAGAAAGCTTCGGGCCCCGGGAAACATCATCCTGTTATAGCCCTACATGGTGTTGGGGCTAGATCGCATTATGCTCATGAGGGAGTTGCCGGTAAGCCGGCTCTTTCTGTCTACCCCTAGAGATTGTTTCCTCTTACTTGTCCCTCTTGGGGTGCCCTGCCCCTCCTAATATAAGTTGAAAGGGCGGGTTACATGACTAGTCCTAGTAGGAATAGGATTACTCTATTACAAGTGGAGTCCTAGTCTTGCTTCCTTTGTAAGGGAATATTCCTTATGCTTTCCTCTTAAGCCGGCCCACCATAACATGACCCGGCCTTCTGGGAGTTGGGCCTAGTCCTCTATCTGACCCGCCATCGGGGCCATTAGTGAGTCGCCAGACTCGTGAGTCGTCAGACCAGTGAGCCGCCGGACTCGTAAGTCGCCAATCCTTTGGCGGGTTACCAATGAAACACCAAGTCCCAGCCGGGACATATATCCGGCCGGGTCCTACAGCGGGGTATATCCCCGACATTTAGCGATTGCTAAGGCGCAAAGTGGTGCACGTTTATAGTCGGATCGTCAAAGTCATCTCCACCAAATCGACAGTGATCATCTCATCGAAAGATCAGGACACCTCCGCCTCTATCAAGTGGTATCAGTTTTCAGGTTGCTCGGTGAGAATTTCCAGTTTTCCCTAGATTAGATTTATTTTCTTACCTATTGTCCAAGAAAAAGCCACAAAAAAAGGTTAGATCTATTCATCCTTTGTCAAGCTAGTATGAGCCTTTGCAATTTTCTTTTCATTGTTTGCATTATTGAATTATCGGTTGCATCGCGGTGTCGAGTTGCTGGTCTTAGTGTCTAGTTCCTTTAGAGTTTCGAGTTCTGTTCACATTAGTCACGCCCCCGCTGCATCATTATCCCTTCCACTGTCCACCATCCCATCCATCAATTTTGACCATGTTCTAGGCACTGTTCATTGTCATTATCATAGTTGATGTCATTTACATCTTCGCCTGATCCAATCTGCATCTTATCTAGTTTGTCTTGGAAAGAGGGAGAAAAAAAGATAGAGAAAAAAGAGAGAAAAAAAGAAAAGAAAAAAAAGAAAAAAATAGAAAGAAAAAGAAAAAAAGTGTGAGGAAAAAAGAGAGAAGAAAAAAAAACAAAATTCGGATCTATCTAGTCTCAATCTCGTAGTTAAATTCGGATTGGAATCTGTTTTGTGCACTGTTCAGTAAAACAACCATAACTTTCTCAAACGAAGTCCGTTTTGGCTCTGCGAGTGCTCAAATGAAAGGTAGCGACGAGCTGCATCTAAATAGTTGCAGAAGCATGTTCCATATTTGGCACCTCAAAATGGGCTTCTAAATAGGTCTTTTTGCCCTCGAAACTTCACGAACATAGCTTATTCCAGTTTTCAAGCCAGTTTTAGAATTTTTTGACTACTCATATCAACTCGGAATTGAGTGATTCTTTTTGCATTGGAAAGCTTGAGTTAGTAGCATTCTTTGAAAAAAATTATTAGAAAATTGGCTCAAACTTTTCAAAAGGAAAGTTGGAGAGATAGTTGTTGTATATCCTGCTTGGCGGTTGTTTCACATCATTATCTTTATAACTATTGTGATCTTCACTTTTATCTTGCTGTCCAGAGCTACTTCATATCCTTTATTGAAGCTAGTTGTGCTAGTGGTGACCTCATTAGTGTTATAGGCTCGCGTCTCTAGTCCGTTCTAGCCTAGGACCAGCACAGTACCGTCGTTGAGCGTTTATTCAACATTGCATCTCTGAATTAATTATTGCTAATCGTTTGCTACAAAATATTTAAGACTTCGAAGCTCCCTATATTTCTACACCGTGTATACATATGTTCCCCGGATAATCGCTTTACTCAATCTTCAGAGTTATTTAACACTGTTGGTTGCATGTCACCACCTGCTGCATGGTAAGACCTTGTAAGATATTGATATTTGCTATATACTATGAGCGTTTTACCACCACATCCTAGTAGTTCAAAGGAACATTATTCTCGGATTTTGTTTCTTGTTTTCTACTAACAATGGCAGGTTCCGGAGTTGTTAGTTCTTGGGCTTCATCGATCGTGGGAGATTTGCCACCACCTAAGAAATTACAACAACCGTCACAACAGGAGCAACAACATCAGAATGCACACAATCAGGTTAATGTTTTCATGCCACCATTTATTGGTCGTTTTAGGCCTGATTTATATATTTAATGAGAGTACGAAATAAATGCTATATTTGCTTCCCATAATTTTGATGAGCGTGGAAAATTTCAAGCTGCGGTTAGTACTTTCAGTAGCTTTGCTTTAATTTGGTGGAGTGAATATTGTTGGTTAAACCCTAATTTTATACCTACTCTTGGGATGATTTAAAACTTGTCATGAGAGATAGATTCATTGATGATTATTATACTCGTGGCATGATTAAAAAATTACAACATTTAAAACAAGGCACTGACACGGTAACAAAATATTATGATGATTTTCGAACTGCATTGTTGCACTCATTTTTAGAACAAAGTGAAGAAGATTTTATGGATAGATTTTGGGGAGGATTAAACCATGATATTCAAGAGATACTAATTCATGAAGAGTGTTATACTATGGACCATTTGTTTCATCTTGCTTGCAAAGCTGAACAGGAAATAAAACGACGTGCTGCCCATAAGGAGAACAAGTGCACGGTGCACATTCCAAGTGTTGGTACAAATGTTTCTTCAACTACTAGGCGTGCTATGACAACCACATCCGTTGTTGTGAGGACTACATCATCTCCGCCATGTGATACATCACCACAGAGAGTGCCCATATCATCTGAGTTGATCATAAGAGGTAATGACAAAGGTACAAATTTTCCGCTTTGACATGAGAATGACACATGCCTAGTTAACTTGAATACATCATGTGTTGAGTTACGTATAGATTTTGGCACACCACCTATTTTAGAGAATTGTGTTACTGTCATGAATGCGTCATGTGATCAAACAACTAAAGTACCAACAATTTTGAGTGCACCCATTGAGTTAACTGTTGATGCAAAACAACCAATGTTTAATCATTTTGATATGACCTCTAATCTTGGTGATGATTTTGTGACCAATGAATTATTGCATGTTTGCTTATTTAAGCATGTTGTAGCATGTAAATTTGATGCAAGTAAGGTTTATTCGTCAGTGTTAGGATGGTTTAATGATGAGCACTGTCAACCTTTTGAAAGGAATAAGAGCTTCACTTATATCAGCAAACTGAGTTGCAATATTTTCATGCCTTCTAATTTTTGGGATAATATTTTGGCTTTAGATTTTATGAACTATGAAGGTTACTCATGTATACATGTGTCATATGTGCAAAAACCAATGGAAGTAAAAATGGATGACATATACATATACAACATGTACACCTTGTCTCTTTTGTTAGCCACATTTAAGATTAAGCAACGCCGAGGATGGCTTTGTTTGCAAGAACGGGAGGATGATGAGGACATGACTACCTTGGATACAACCAAAAATATTGCATACATGTATATTTGTGAGGTGATTTCTAATGCAAACTATGCAATAATTTATTTATGTCATCCAGGACAAAAATACTTCATAAACTTTTGTGTCATTTCCAATTGCAGGTGTATGATACATTTGTACAATCCACATGTGAAGATAAGGGGAAAATTATATGTTTAATTTCTGTTCAATAAGTCCTCTCACCTCAGTTTTGGGCCAAGAGAAGATAGAGTCCAACGCTCTCACGTTCTGAATTCAGATTCGCACACATACCTGATTCAAAATGCCAAGAACTCTTTCATACAGACTCCAAATTGGGTGGTTCTTTTTTTGTTGGAAAGTAGATTTCGTGCTCTTTCCAACCCAATTGGAATCACCTTAAAATCCGTCTGGAGCGTTGAGTTATCGACGAAACAATCTCGTGCTGCAGCAGAATCCGAGTCAAACTACAAGTCCAAAGGTGTTGCATCACCTCCACTTGGGCCCATGAGCCTTGTACGACCTAGGGTTAGTTTTATGCTGCCTTGGAACGTCCTCCCACCTCCTTGGCCGCCACCCCTTGCTCCTATATAGGTAGATCCATCTATTAGCTTTTTCCTTGGGTTTTATTTAGTTAAAAGTTAGCCATTGCTGCAACTTCGTGTACTTTGTTTGTGTCCAACGACCAGACCAAGACCGCTTATGAAACCCCACTTCTATCAATACTTCATCCATATTCGCAATATTCAGATTGCTTAATCATATTCTTGCTTGTTCTTCGGTTTCTTGCAGGAATAGACCTTCGTGGTCAGGTTGATCGTGCTCCGACGTGGTCAATAACCTCTCGGAGTTGGTTTAGCGATTGCTAAGGCGCAACGTGGTGCACGTTTGTAGTCGGATTGTCAAAGTCGTCTCCACCAAATCTATAGTTATCATCTCATCGAAAGATCCGGACACCCCGCCTCTATCACCAGCCACCTTTTATCTTTGACGCGGGCACACACAAATTCGATGGCACTCTTTATCAATCGCGCGTGCACACACACACACACCATCCCTCTCTTCAATTCTATGGATACCTCACGCCGATGATAACTCCACTATCTTCTTGTGGATCGCCCCCTCTCTATATATGTGATGTATACACTCCTCTGTTTCACACACATTGCATATGTTACATTTTTATTATCGACACATATT
>NC_057810.1:324913080-324967603 GCF_018294505.1 Triticum aestivum | reverse complement strand
TTTGTATCTCTCTCACACAAACCAACATAGGTGGTGTACGTACACGAAGAGAATAGGTGCATGTACTCATGCTTCGTGCGCAGCCACACCCACGCGGGTACACAATGGAGCTCATTTCTGTACGAAATGGCATCCCACGTGCTAATTTTGAGCGCGTGTAGCGGTTGTTTACCTACTTCATGTGTCGGTGATTTATTTTGAAATAAAGTTATATTGCTCAATGTCACGTACACATAATATAAAACAATTTTTATGGAGAAAAAGGTAGTCCGCTCCACTATATACAACGGAGCCTGCCTGCCAGGATTTGTCTCTCTTCAGAGTATCTCACACAAGGCGCCGTTGGCCTCTCTCTCTCTCACCGTTGGTCACTGACCCGGCCGCATCCCGCCCGCTGGCGGAAAGGGAGGATGTGCATCCTTTCTCCGTTCGACGGTGCTGAGGCAGCACGTCCCGATCTGCGGTTCCCGCTGTTCTCTCTGACGAAGCTCCAGCGCGGTAGGGCCTATGCCACTTGCTCGCTGCCGCAGTATGGGCAGATCCCGCCCACCGCTGCTCTCCTAGTTACATCCTAACGACACCCAGGTATCCCCTCCGGCCTTGCTCCACTACCCATCTTCCCACGTTGCTGCATGTGGAAAATCTTCCCTAGTTCTTTGCCCAAAATGTAGCTCGTCCGGCGTACTTTCCATATTGCAATCTCATCCTCACACCATTTTAGATAAACGCAACCGTCCTATTATCTTCTCTTAGGATAAGGAATATGCTTCTTTTTTGCCGTCGTATGTGTCATAAACTGTTATTAGCCAGTAATTGTTTCCTTTCTACCTCTTTTTTGCAAATAGGGCTATCCATTTCACCTCGTTGCTATTGCGACCTTTTGGTGAACTGCACACATATCACTTTTTTCTTAAGAGTGTTTTGTGCATTTCTACTAAAATGTCACACGGGCAACGTCTCTACATTTTAGTGCGATTGCACAAAAGGAGATTGGTTTTGCTCTATCATCCTCATCCAACTCTGAGCCTAATCTTCTCCAACTATTTGCTTAATCTTCTCCAACTAGTTAAGTCTTAAGAGAGACTGCAAAGGTGACCGACTTCTATTTGTGTGTTTATTGTTTCATCAACAGTCCTCTATTATTGTAATCACACTTAATATCTTTGGAACAGGGATGCGCATCTCTATTTTAGTGGAACTGCACAAAATGATTAGAATGTTGCATGCTCCTGTGAGCTACTTTTTTGCCAACATGCCTTGTTGATTTATACAGACCTGGGGGAAAGTTGTTGCCAATGAAAGCATGGATCAATTTTAATTTAACACCTTCTCACAACTTTGTCTTCAGTTGTGATGTAAATATTAGCTCTGATCTACTAATCATGGAGATGCATTAGCAAGGAAGTTAGTTTTTTATTTTTTCCAGAAAGAGCATGGACGGCGAGACACATGAAACAAAAGTTGAAAGGTCAGAGCATTGTCCAATTTCATGTCGCTGGAAAATTATTTGTATACTATGTCAATTATGTTGCTGGAAGCTTGATGGCATTGCCAGAAGCCTCTTCAACATCTGGGTCCATGTGCCATGCACAAAATTATACTCCCTCCATTCCTAAATATTTTTCTTTTTAGAAATTTCAAATGGACATATTTTAGAGTGTAGATTCACTCATTTTGCTTCGCATGTAGTCACTCGTTGAAATCTCTAGGAAGGCAAATATTTAAGAATGAAGGGAGTAGTGCACAACTGCATGGCAGACTGAGCCCAGTCGTTGCGCCGCACTAATAGTGAGTAATGAGTAGTCAAATCATAAGCCCCACCTTCCCACTTTAAGTTGCTTGGAAGAAGCAACCATCAATATGCTCTTCTTTGAATCCGCTCATACTACTCCCTCCATCACTGTTTGCTTCAACAATCTCTGGGACCAAGGCGACTAGCGATCATCCTGAAAAATAGCATGTCTATTACTAGAGGAAATATGTGTACACACATGCATGCAGTGCTTCCACCCCGGGTACACACATGCATGCACTTACTCCACTCCATGTACACACCTACATCGAGAGAAAATTGTGGACTCGATTACGGTTACCATGCCCTAATTAATTGAGCATTAAACCAAAGGTGTCTAAAATCTCTCTGGTAGTGGAAATGCATGGAGAGAAATGCATGAGAATGAAGCGCGCCCTGTAAACTATGATGGAGGGAGGACTAGTATGAAGGTGCAAAACCAAGTACGCATATGGACAGTCGGTCAACATACTTCCTCTTGGCATATCACTGACATGTGGGACCGGAGTGTGAGCAAACCGATCTCAATTGACGACAAAATGGCTAACCCGCCGTTCCTTGAGAGAGACGAGGAGAGAGAAAACACAAATTGGCTCACACGGAGGCCAAGATATATTCAAGCATGGTTGATCGATACCATCATAACATGTTCGATATATTTTAATATTACTATTGGGCTACCGTTTTCCTCACTTCTCCCGAATAAAAAATGTGTACTTTATCATAGATTAAAATAAAATAAGAGTATAGACGCTCCACCATGTGGTTCCTGGCACCTGTATACTAGTAGTAGTACTACTCGTACTACTAAACCTTGCGCTTGGGTCTTCGCCTCTTCGTGAAGTCGAACAATGACGTTACTATAGTGTATGCCTCTGGCAATCTGAAACCGAATGAACTGTTGCACGTCCACCGCCTGGGTGAGGGTAGGTTGCATTAGTCAAAAGCTTCTCGCCATCTTGCGAGCCACCAGGCTTGAGGTAGACGGAGATGGCGTAAGCGAGCTTCACCTTGTCCTGCGGGCTTCTCCTCATTCAGCGAGTTGATGGGACACACCAAAAAGTAGTGCTAGTCCATACTCCCTCCTTTCCAGTTAATATGTCTTAATCTTTTTTGCGGGTAAATGATAGAGCTTTATTCATATATAAGCATTCTTAGGATGGTCAGCCAAGAGACTGGTCACTAGGAAGCGAGGTACCCCGCAAAAAAAGAAGGAGGCGAGGTGTTTCATCAAGTCATCTCTCGGTCATATTCAAAGTGCAGCCAGCACGGTTCGCACAAAGATTTCCAGAAGCATACAAAGTGCTGACCTGTTTACCTGCTGAATAACAAAAAAAGAGAAAATATTACCGAGCGCTCCTATTTCTAACATGATATAGGAGCCAGAATTAAGCGAGAATTGTGGCGAGTGTTCCATTGCAATCAACTTCCATTATCACATGCAAGAACCCTCCAAGAGAACCAAATGTGTTGAAGATTGCTTTATCACAGATTAAAACAAAATAAGAGTGCAGACGCTCCACCATCCGGTTCCTAGTAGTACATGTATAGTAGTAGTACTAGTAGTAAACTTTGCGCTTGGTTGTTCGCCTCTTCGGGAAGTCGAATAATAATGGCACTAGTACTGTGTATGCTTCTGGAAATCTGACACCAAATTAACTATTGCACGTCAACTGCCTAAGTGAGGGAGAGCTTGCATTAGTCAAAAGTTTATCCTTGTCCTGCAATCCACCGCGTGCAAGCTCCTCCCGTCCAGCAAGCTTCTCCTTCTTCAGCAAGTTGACGAGACATAACGAAGTAATGCTAGTTCATACTGCCTCCTTTCCGGTTAATATGGCTTAATTTGAAACGAGATAAATACACTATCTGTAACTGTATATATGTAAAAATACGGTCAGTGACTTCATAATACGCTCATTGCGCTCAATATATACATTTTCCGGTGTTTATACGGTCACTAGCTTACCCTGGCTGAGTATGTGTGTGCATGCACGTGTAGGTTGAGCACTTGAGCGTGACCGTGTGTGTTCCGTTGTGTGCTCAGAGATGCATGCATTAGGGCATCGCGCGTGTGTTTTGCGTCCATGTGTATGTGTGACTGTTGCATGCATGCACGAGGTTGTAGTCCCTCACATTCACATGTTCATAAGTCAATGCTTTGTCAAAACATTGCATGCAAGGTTTAATCATTCGTTGTTCACGCATGCATTCCCGATATTAATACTTTGATAAAGACAATTTCTTGAGGAAAATGAGCCCATGAATTGAGTACAAAGGGGACCAATAAGCCAGGACGGAGGGAGTATTAGTAGTGAACCAAGAGGAGGGAGTAGGTACTAGTAGTACTACGTCATAACGTGAAATAACAAAATTCCTCTATGCACATCATGTCTATGTGTCATGCAATAAAATAGGGATAAGTACAAGTGAGACTCAGAATGGTCATACACATAGGGGGAGTACGTGTAGGGGCCACTCAGGAGCAGTCAGATCACATAGTAAGTTAGTCGGAAGAAGCAACCATCATTTCACTCCTCAATGACACATACGCAATATAAAATGGTTGATATGGATAGAAAAAGAAAACCGCTCCACAATATATACAGTAGCAGGAGCCTAAGCTACAAGCCTGCTTGCTTGGGGTGGTCTCTTCACAAGCATAGAACGACGGTGGCCACACCGCCGGTCACAGATCCGGCCTGATCCCACTGCTGGGGGAAGGGGACGATGTTCCGCGTAGACACGGTCGACAGTGGTGAGGGAGAAAACCCATTGTCGGTGCATCCCAATCGGGGGTCCCTGTGGTATGGGCTGATGCTGCAAGAGAACCACCAGAGGGGGGAACCTTGGTGGGCACAACCCACTAGGGCACGCCCCCCTCAGGCGCGCCTAGGTGGGTTGTCCCCACCTGGTGGCCCCGCAGACTTCAACCCTGATACTATAAAATCACATTTTTGAAAAAAAATCAGGGAGAAATAATTATCACATTTCACGAGACGGAGCCGCCACCACCTCCTGTTCTTCATCGGGAGGCCAGATCTGGAGTCCGTTTGGGGCACCAACCCTTCTCCATCAGCAATTCCATGATGCTCCCCATCAGGAGTGAGTAATTTCTTCGTAAGCTCGCTAGTCAGTGAGGAGTTCGATGAGATTCATCATGTAATCAAGTTAGTTTTGTTAGTGCTTGATCCCTAGTATGTTTTGAGATTGATGTTGCTATGACTTTGCCATGCTTAATGCTTGTCACTTTGGGCCAGGGTGCCATGATTTCAGAGTTGAACTGTTTATTTTATCACCATCATATATATGTTCTAGATCCGATCTTGCAAGTTATAGTCACCTACTACATGTTATGATCCGACAACCCCGGGGTGACAGAAATCGGGATACTTTCCGGTGATGACCGTAGTTTGAGGAGTTCATGTATTCCCTATGTGTTAATGCTTTCTTCCGGTTCTCTATTAAAAGGAGACCTTAATATCCCTTAGTTTCCAGTTGGACCCCTCTGCCATGGGAGGGTAGGACAAAAGATGTCATGCAAGTCCTTTCTATAAGCACATATGACTATTTATGGAATACATGCCTACATTATATTTATGCACTAGAGCTAGTGCCGTATCGCCCTAGGTTTTGACTGTTATATGATGAATAACATCCAACGAATTCATCGATCAAATGCCTACAAATTTCTCTTATATTGTTTCTACTAAGTTACTACTGCTACTGTCACTATTGCACTTGCTACAAAATTATTGCTATCATTGTTACTGTTAATATTGCTGCCATACCACTTTGCTACTGATCACTTTGCTGCAGATAATTAATCTCCGGGTGTGGTTGAATTGACAACGTAGCTGCTAATACTTGCAAATATTTTTTTTGAATATTTACTGTGAGGCAAAGCCCCACAACCCTTTAATAAAGATCAACAACTACAAACAGAGGAAATAAAAGTATGTACAAGAGCTAAGTTACAAGAAGTACAACTACATACCTGGAGTGAAACTAGGGAGTTAATCCAAGCCATCAACTTGAGCCTAGAGTCTTCTTTAAGCCTATGAGATAAAAGGGAAAGATCGTGTACAAGTTTACATTTCCAGGCACCAAAAGTAGCTCTCTCCCCTCTAAATGATCTGCCATTCCTGAGGATCCAAATATTCCAAGCTGCTGTGAGCATTACTTCAAAAAAGAAAGGATGCTTGAACCTAGATCTTGCATGTTGAATACATTGCTGAATATCAGGGCCTCTGGACTAGTCAATAAAAAGATAGCTCCAAACTCTATGACTGAAATTACAGCTAAAGAATAGATGCAACCTGTCTTCGTACACATATTCATTGCAAATAACACAAAGATTATCCTCCAATTTAGATCTCCAGTGCCTGCGTACCAGCAAGTCTTTAGTATTAAGTCTGTCAAAGAAAAGCAACCAGCCAAAGACTTTGATCTTCATGGTACACATGCTTTTCCACAACCATCTACAGGGTTGAATTGTAGGTAGATGTGAGTGCATAATTGTGTAAAAGCTCTTGGCAGAAAAACAACCTGATTTGTTTGGCCATATCCAAACATGTGGTATGTTGGGGTCCCTGTTTAAAGACATAATCCAGCCTTCCAACACTTGCAAATCCAGAGTAGCCTCATGAGAGAGTGGCAAGAAGAACATGGAGAAAACATCCTGTGATATGAGGAATTCATGCAGATACTTTATCATTGTTAACAAAGGAAAATAGCCTGGGTAACCTCCAACACAAAGGTCCAGAGGAACCACCAATGAACCAAACATCAGTCCAGAAAAGGGTAGAGTCTCCCATGTTGATGTGCACTGAAGCAATGGCAGTATAGGCATCATGAAGCTTGAGAACATCTCTCCACCAAACGGAACCCACTGGAGTGATAGCATGTGGAACTCCATCCTCATAATAGCTGTTCCAAATCAGGGTCACCCCGGGAATATCAGCCTTATTAAAAACAATTATCCAGATGCTTGAGGAGGAGACCCTTGTTTTGAATGTGCAAGTTGATCACCCCATGGCCTCCTTTGTCCTTTGGCCTACAAACCAAGTCCCAAGCAGCCAAGGATTGTTTTGGAGCATCACTATTCCCTCCCAATAGGCATTGTCTGAAGATTTTGTCCAACTGCTTGATAATACCAGGAGGGATTTGCAAACTGCAAAGGAAGTAGGTTGGCATAGAGGTCAGGACTGAAGTGAGTAGTTGCAAATGAGAGCCTTGATTTAACATGCAGGAACTAGCAGTCAATCTCCTTTCTAAGGTGTCAACTAAAGGCATGAGGTCCACAATCCTTGGCCTGCTAGTTCCAAGTGGCAAACCCAGATAGGTGAATGGTAATTGTCCAATTTTACAACCCAACGCAACAGCTAGCCTGGTTGCCTCCCCTTCATAAATATTTAAAGGGATCATGGAAGACTTTGCAAAATTAACCTTTAGACCAGTAGATTGCTGGAAGGTAAACAACATATTCTTAAGAGCTACCAGCTCCTCCTCTCTGGCTGTCAGAAAGATCAAAGTAACATCAGCATATTGTATTATAGGAAACTCTTGGTCATGAGATGGTATTGGGAGGGTTAGGGTTCCTTGTGATAGCATTTGATTTACCACAGATTGCAAAAGGTGAGCAGCAAGGACAAATAATAGGGGTGAGAGAGGATCACCTTGTCTAACCCCACACTTGCACTTAAACTGCTTTCCAGGGATGCCATTGAGCAGCACAGAAGAAGACCCTGTGGAAAGGATCTCCTTAACCGAACCAATCCATTTATCATCAAAACCCTTATGCTTGAGCATCTGCAAAATAACCTCATGTTCCACTATATCAAAAGCCTTGGCAAAATCTAGTTTCAAAATTATAATGGGTCTCTTAGACTGTTTGCATTGATGAATATATTCAAATGCCCAAGCTAAACAGTCCTGGATTGATTTTCCCTTATGAAAGCCGTACCGATTCCTATGAATGCATTTCAAATCACTTTTTGCAACCTGTTGGCCTACAGCTTGGTGAGAAACTTCAAGCAAGTGTCAGTTAGAGATATAGGCCTAGCAAGTGTCAGTTAGAGATATAGGCCTAAAATCACCTGGTCCCTCAGGAGATATCATATTGTGTATGAGAGTTATGAGTGAACCATTGATATTCTCCAAAGAAAACTTTCCCTCATAAAAGTCTTGAATCAGACGCAAAAATCCTTCTCAATGATGGTCCAACATTGTTTAACAAACATGCCATTAAAACCATATGGGCCCAGCGCTCGATCAGGTGGCATCTCCTGTAGAACTTTCTTAATTTCAGCATCAGAAAAGGGCTGCGGTAGCTCATCCAAACCAGGGCCAGACTGAATGAGATTGTCCAAGTCATAGCCCATTGAAATACCTTGGGCCTGGCCTATTCTATTTTTAAAAGAAGCCCAATGAATTCTCGCCATTTGGTCATGATCAGAGACTGGGTCATCCATCCCCGTGGTTTTCAGACTAGCTATAGAGTTCTTCCTCATGCGCTCAGAAGCCATGGCATGAAAGAATTTAGAATTTTCCTCACCCACCTTTATATACCTGATCGTGCACCTTTGCTTCCAATAGATATAGTGACTTTTCAATAGGTGCTCATAATGCAACTAGACAATTCTCCTAAAGTTAAACTCAGGTCTCACAAGTGGTCTGAATTCTTCCAACTCGTCAAAGTAGAGAATAACCTTTCTGCAATCCACTGTTAGCTTCTTGAGATAAGAGAGTTTCTTACTCCAAGCCCTTAAGTCATACCTGAGACGTTAAATTTCTTTGTTAAGATAGTTGATGCAGATAAGTCAGAGGACACCGGAGCCTCCCATGATTTTCTGACACATTCCATGAAGCCTGGCATATCCACCCAGAACTTTTCAATCCGGAATACCTTGGACGTAGGTATTTTTGTGTCAACGGATACCACGCATGGCACATCATCTGAGGCAATTTTGGCCAAAGGAAACACCATAGTATTAGGATAATACGTTATCCAATCTGAGGTTGTAAAAAACCAATCGAGCTGCATGCTAGACCATGTGAAGCTTCTTACCTTCAAAGATAACTATAGCCGGCCTAGGTGTCCAATGATCTCGTTGAATTGGAAGGTGTCATCTATATCTCCTCCCGGTAGGTTTCTATTGTCTAATGAGCAAATGAAATTAAAATCGCCCAAGAGAAGCCAGTTTTCATCTAGAGGGATGGTTAGATGATACAACCAACTAACAAAGTCATCTCTAGGTTGGCCCTCACATGGACCATACACAGAGACCAAAGTCCATTTCCCAGAATTATGAACAGACTTGAAAGAAACATCCACACTAAAACACTGAACTTCAATGAGTTGACCCTCAAAAACAGAGGAGTTCCAAATGACCAAAATTCCATTAGATGCACCCACTGATGGAGAAAAAGCAAACTAAGAAAAACATCTAGGGTAAAAGGTTCTAATCTTCCTAATATCAAACTGCTCACACTTGGTTTCCTGCATGCAAATTATGGAGCAGTGGCTCTCCTCAATTTTGGCTCGAGTATCGCACTAACGAGCTTCGGAATTCAAACCATGCATATTCCAACACAATACATTCCAATTACGAAATGATGTAGTCTCCATAAATAACCAGCATAAAAAGATAGTAGCCAACTAGACTGCATAACAGCCCAGCCATACCCCCAGCATAGGTGCACACATTAGTTCCAGACAAGTTACGAGAGACAGTCTTAAAGAATAAAGCAAAACCAAAATGACAGAGGACCAGACATGGCCAATATCCCAGCAATGTTATCCATAAGTCACTCATCATGAGAAACATCGTCCTATGAAGCTGGTTGTGGAGGAACCATAAGCTTCTCCACCGATAACTCGTCCGGTGCAATGCCAAGCGAAGAACCAATTGCCTGCATGGTAGCGGTCGGGGGCAGAGGTGGCAGGGGAAGCTCCTGGCTTGTAGAAGAATCAAGCTTGACCTTCTTAGCCTTGGGGCAACGGAGAGGAGGTGGCTTGATAGGGATTGCAGAGGTGGGCTTCACGCCAGTCCATTTGGCGCACCTGTGAGTCATTCTCCTAACAAAAAAAATCCAAGTTCTCTTCCACTAGAGTAACATCGCGCTTGGGGCGACCGGGTTGCCTCGGCCTTTTCCCCAAGGGCGAGGGGGTGACAGAGGTAAACTGAAACTCCTCCTGTGTGTTATCCTGTGACTGCAAATCATTGCCTTGTGAATCATCAAGTAGATCCTAGAGCATAGTTGAGGATCGAGACTGCTGGCAGAGATCATGCTTGAAAGGAACCATGGACAGCCAACATTGCTCCATGTGTAGAGACTCCAATTTGATAGGTACTGGCGGCAGGCAAAACCCTGGCAGGATGGCGGGCATGTTCTTAATCAGAAACTCAGGCAGCAAGGACTTAAAAGATCTTTCCCAAATCATTGCTGGGGGTAACATTGGCCCATAGAACACCCTAACAATTCCCAGATGATAGGATCCAATGATCCCATCGGATGAATGTTGATCATAGGCTGCTGCACCTCCTCCATGTCAGCATCATCATCAGAGTCCATGGACGGATTGAGAATCATGGAGTTTTGGTCTTGGGCGACTGGGTCATGCACAGGGTCATGCTCGGGTTGGTTAGCTGGTTCCTCCCATGGCCCCAATCCGGCGTCATTGTTCATGTTCTCTCCCCATCCATTTGCAGCATTGTGCCCTTGATCATGGCCGGGGGGCACTGCCTTCCGTCCCAATGCAGGGTATGGCGGCATAGCCCAAAATGGCTGGGAAGGAGGATTAGCGCCTGACATAGGGTGTGGATTGCCGTCAAGGGGCATAGGATCCTCATCTGCCGGGATCATAGCTCAGGAAAATCACCATCAAGAATGTAGCAGCCCGTCGTCCAAGAGACAATTGTACCACCCCAATTAGCAAATTCATGAAAAGCAACAAAGCATGGAACCAAAGCATTATCTGGAAAAGATGCATGAACCAAGAACTTGACCTTGCGCCTGTCTATGCTATTCCAATAATGAAACTGACCAAACGTGCTAACCATATCAGCAATAAACCGCGTGTTATGATAATCTAGTGGGATGCCTATGAACATCAACCACCCCTGTCTATGTCCATGCAAAGATCTGAAACCCTTCCCCTGGTTATGCGGGATAAACCTGACAAAGAACTCGTTGCCTTCCTCATGAAGCCCCAAAGGAAAAGGTGGATGCAATGTGAAGGATCCACGAACCACACGATCTTCCATCTCAAACAAACCCACCCCTTGGAACCAAGTTTGTGTAGAGAGAACAGGGACATGCATAGTTTGGACCAAGAAGTTAAGCACCTTCTGCCGACAAACTCCGACCAGGTCAGCCGGGGGCAGGCTCAACGATAGACACCATGTACTGCTCGTGCGCTCAGGGCGGGGGGATTTTCAAAGTGTAGTAGGTGCGAGAAAGTCGATCTGCTCCACCATCCACAATGTCGAAGCCAACCGGGATGAAGCGAAAAAGGTCAATCTCATACACAACCATTGGGGGCGGAGGGAGAGGATCAAAGCTTGAAGAAGCATGTTGGTGCGTGGCTAGAGGCGGGTGCTGCAATGGCGATGATGACGGAGTAGCAGGGGTTGGGTTTTCTCCTAAGGAGGAGTTTGTTCTTGGGAAACCGAACAGGCAGGGGAAGCAGAGTCAATTTCCTTCCTTGCTCGATTTGCAAAGCCAGGCAATGGGACTTTGGGCATCCAGAGAGATAAGTCAGGAGCGTGGCCGGTGCAATCTTTTTTAAGATGACCAGAACAAAAACAATTCCTGCATCGTATCGGGTTCGTATAGGTCGCTGACGTGTGGCGCATGCCCAAAGAATTCTGACAGTCCCAAAAACTTGTAGCTAAATCCTCAATCATCTCATCAAAACTTTGCAAATCACTAACAATATCTTTGGGGAGGGAAACTGAATCGCCGGGGATAATGGGCTGTCAACTTCATCATCCAACAAGCAGATGGGCTAAGCACTAGAGCCCAGGGCCGTGTGAGAGCCCAGTGAAAGAACAACAGGCAATTGGGGCAAATCCAAACTTGCCGTTGCAGTTAAGAACAACCTACCTGAAAATCCGGACGTCACACATGCAGGGGATAAACCTTGTGGGGATACTGGTAATGATCCAAACTAGATTGCTGGCCTCACCGTCGGCGAAGATGCCGGCGCCGGAGAAGAGACAGAAACATCTTCATTCTCAAAAACATCATAACCAGCCTCCCTAACAATTCTGACCTCATTGGCCATTGGTCCATAACTATATCCTTTCCGGGCAGAGTATTGCATAAACGTAGCAAACTTAATATGCTTGATAGGCTTAGATCTAGATGTTTGTGAATATAAAGAAGATTTGGTTGGGCCATGCTGCATGGCTTCCAAACCAAGACAAACTCTCCTCTTATTGGGTCTAACCAGCGCCCACTCCTGATGGCATTCAAATTGCCAAAGCTTAAACTCTTTTTCCCAATCAGGGTCGCCATGGCCCCAGAGGTGAAAGAAACATTGGAATTGTATGCAAACAAAATTGTGTTGATACAGAATAAAGAACCCCACCTCTTTGAATGAAACATTGAACAAGAGAACTCCATTGTTAAGGAAAGATACCTTAAGCTAAGAACAATAACCTCCAAGAGCAGGTTCAAGCACAAGGCCGATGTTATCCTCATCCAGACGAAAGGAGTGCCGTACAAACGAGAGCACCATGATGAAATGGCCCGTGTCCTTCATGGGGTGCAGCAATCTGTTGAAGGTGTGTTGGATCTCCTGAGCCAACTTCATCCCCAGGGAGAAATCCAGTCCCATGGAGATGGCTGCATGGACCACCATGAGGAGGAAACAACCAGTAGAGAGAGGGAGAGACGCAGGAGAAGATGAGCCGATCATATGGCAAAACCCATGGTGAGATGTGGAGATCGCCAGTGGTGGTGGGTGGCTAGGGATAGGGAGGCGGTGGGGAGGTGGGAGGTGCCATTTGCAAATATTCTTTGGCTCCCCTTATGTCGAATCTATAAATTTGGGTTGAATACTCTACCCTCAAAAACTGTTGCGACTCCATATACTTGTGGGTTATCATATACCAGCCCCGACTGACATCAAAGGGCTCAGTGGAGGTTGCTGATAAGCCCCCAGCTGAACTGCTGTTGCTGCCTCCGCCTCTCGGCG
Organism: Triticum aestivum; assembly: GCF_018294505.1. Lineage (NCBI taxonomy): Eukaryota > Viridiplantae > Streptophyta > Magnoliopsida > Poales > Poaceae > Triticum > Triticum aestivum. The sequence continues at coordinate 324,954,608 of NC_057810.1, read as the reverse complement.
AGTTCTGGCGTCATCCACAATTGCCTAAGCATGAGTAAGGGACGGGTTATTTCCATAGGGTGGGTCATTTTGATTTGGTCGACATCATCGCTCGCTACTTGGAAACCGCCGGCGACTTAGTGTGCCGGCTATAACTGCGGCTTGGGAGGGGAGTCGAATGCACCCTCTCATGACTATGCGTATACTTCTCCTGCTGTGTGACTACTGTTTGCAAGAGCTCAAGCGTTTCGCGCCTCAGCTGCAAAAGGCGTGTCATATGTGATAGGGATTGCATTGAGCCGGGTAGCCGCTGCTATCATATTATAAACCGGGTTGGAATAATGTCCAGTTGGTGTGGATAAATGCTGGGGCGGGGTTCGATCTCTATGGGGCTGGTCTGGCAATCAGGGCTGAGCCGCTGCCCCGCTCCCTGGGACTTCAGCCACCCTGGTTGTGCCTGTCGGGTTACTTGGACCCACACCAGGCATATTAAAAAGGTTCCGTGCCTTGTACTGAAGGAAATATGCCCTAGAGGCAATAATAAAGTTATTATTTATTTCCTCATATCATGATAAATGTTTATTATTCATGCTAGAATTGTATTAACCGGAAACATGATACATGTGTGAATACATAGACAAACATAACGTCACTAGTATGCCTCTACTTGACTAGCTCATTAATCAAAGATGGTTATGTTTCCTAACCATAGACATGTGTTGTCATTTGATTAATGGAATCACATCATTAGGAGAATGATGTGATTGACATGACCCATTCTGTTAGCCTAGCACTTAATCGTTTAGTATATTGCTATTGCTTTCTTCATGACTTATACATGTTCCTGTAACTATGAGATTATGCAACTCCTATTTACCGGAGGAACACTTTGGGTGCTACCAAACGTCACAACGTAACTGGGTGATTATAAAGGAGTACTATAGGTGTCTCCGAAGGTACATGTTGGGTTGGCATATTTCGAGATTAGGTTTTGTCACTCCGATTGTCGGAGAGGTATCTCTGGGCCCTCTCAGTAATGCACATCACTACAAGCCTAGCAAGCAATGTAGCTAATGAGCTAGTTACGGAATGATGCATTACGTAACGAGTAAAGAGACTTTCCGGTAACGAGATTGAACTAGGTATTGGATACCGACGATCGAATCTCGGGCAAGTAACATACCGATGACAAAGGGAACAACGTATGTTGTTATGCGGTTTGACCAATAAAGATCTTCGTAGAATATGTAGGAGCCAATATGGGCATCCAGGTTCCGCTATTGGTTATTGACCGAGAATAGTTCTAGGTCATGTCTACATAGTTCTCGAACCCGTAGGGTCCGCACGCTTAACGTTACGATGACAGTTTCATTATGAGTTTATAAGTTTTGATGTACCGAAGTTTGTTCGGAGTCTGGGATGTGATCACGGACATGATGAGGAGTCTCGAAATGGTCGAGACATAAAGATTGATATATTGGAAGCCTATGTTTGGACATCGGAAGTGTTCCGGGTGAAATCGACATTTTACCGGAGTACCGGGAGGTTACCAGAACCCCCCGGTGACCTAATGGGCCTTATTGGGCCTAGTGGAGGAAGAGGAGAAGGGGCCAAGGGGCAGCCGCGCACCCCTCCCCCCCATGTCCGAATAGGACAAGGAGGGGGGCGGCGCTCCCCCTTTCCTTTCCCCCCTCTCCTCCTTCCCCCCAAGTCCTAGTCCAACTAGGGAAAGGGGGGAGTCCTACTCCCGGTGGGAGTAGGACTCCTCCGGCGCGCCTCCTCCTAGGGCCGGTCGCACCCCCCCTTGCTCCTTTATATACGGGGGCAGGGGGGTACCCTAGAACACACAAGTTGATCTACGGATCGTTCCTTAGCCGTGTGCGGTGCCCCCTCCACCATATTCCACCCCGGTCATATCGTCGCGGAGTTTAGGCGAAGCCCTGCGCCGGTAGAGCATCATCATCATCATCACCACGCCGTCGTGCTGACGGAACTCATCCCCTACACTTTGCTGGATCGGAGTCCGGGGATCGTCATCGAGGTGAACGTGTGCTGAACTCGGAGGTGCCGTACGTTCGGTGCTTGGATCGGCCAGATCGTGAAGACGTACGACTACATCAACCGCGTTGTCATAACGCTTCCGCTTACGGTCTACGAGGGTACGTGGACAACACTCTCCCCTCTCATCGCTATGCCATCACCATGATCTTGCGTGTACGTAGGATTTTTTTTGAAATTACTACGTTCCCCAATAGTGGCATCCGAGCCAAATTTTATGCGTAGATGTCATATGCACAAGTAGAACACAAGTGAGTTGTGGGCGATACAAGTCATACTGCTTACCAGCATGTCATACTTTGGTTCGGCGGTATTGTGAGATGAAGCGGCCCGGACCGACATTACGCGTACGCTTACGCGAGACTGGTTTCACTGTTACGAGCACTCATGCTTAAAGGTGACTGGCGGGTGTCTGTCTCTCTCACTTTAGCTGAATCGAGTGTGGCTATGCCCGGTCCTTGCGAAGGTTAAAACAACACTAACTTGACGAACTATCGTTGTGGTTTTGATGCGTTGGTAAGAACGGTTCTTGCTAAGCCCGTAGCAGCCACGTAAAATTTGCAACAACAAAGTAGAGGACGTCTAACTTGTTTTGCAGGGCATGTTGTGATGTGATATGGTCAAGACGTGATGCTATATTTTATTGTATGAGATGATCATGTTTTGTAACCGAAGTTATCGGCAACTGGCGGGAGCCATATGGTTGTCGCTTTATTGTATGAAATGCAAACGCCCTGTAATTGCTTTACTTTATCGCTAAGCGGTAGCGATAGTCGTAGAAGCAATAGATGGCGTAACGACAAGGATGCTATGATGGAGATCAAGGTGTCGCGCCGGTGACGATGGCGATCACGACGGTGCTTCAAAGATGGAGATCACAAGCACAAGATGATGATGGCCATATCATATCACTTATATTGATTGCATGTGATGTTTATCCTTTATGCATGTTATCTTGCTTTGATTGACGGTAGCATTTTAAGATGATCTCTCACTAAAATTATCAAGAAGTGTTCTCCCTGAGTATGCACCGTTGCGAAAGTTCTTCGTGCTGAGACACCACGTGATGATCGGGTGTGATAGGCTCTACGTTCAAATACAACGGGTGCAAAACAGTTGCACACGCGCAATACTCAGGTTAAACTTGACGAGCCTAGCATATAACAGATATGGCCTCGGAACACGGAGACCGAAAGGTCGAGCGTGAATCATATAGTAGATATGATCAACATATTGATGTTCACCGTTGAAACTACTCCATCTCACATGACGATCGGACATGGTGTAGTTGATATGGATCACGTAATCACTTAGAAGATTAGAGGGATGTCTATCTAAGTGGGAGTTCTTTAGTAATATGATTAATTGAACTTTAATTTATCATGAACTTAGTCCTGGTAGTATTTTGCAAATTATGTTATAGATCAATAGCTCGCGTTGTTGCTTTCATATGTTTATTTTGATATGTTCCTAGAGAAAACTTTGTTGAAAGATGTTAGTAGCAATGATGCGGATTGGATCCGTGATCTGAGGTTTATCCTTATTGCTGCACAGAAGAATTATGTCCTTGATGCACCGCTAGGTGACAAACCTATTGCAGGAGCAGATGCAGACGTTATGAATGTTTCGCTAGCTCAATATGATGACTACTTGATAGTTTAGTGCACCATGCTTAACGGCTTAGAATCGGGACTTCAACGACGTTTTGAATGTCATGGACCATATGAGATGTTCCAGGAGTTGAAGTTAATATTTCAAGCAAATACCCGAGTTGAGAGATATGAAGTCTCCAACAAGTTCTATAGCTAAAAGATGGAGGAGAATCGCTCAACTAGTGAGCATGTGCTCAGATTGTCTGGGTACTTCAATCACTTGAATCAAGTGGCAGTTAATCTTCCAGATAAGATAATGATTGACAGAATTCTCTAGTCACCATCACTAAGTTACTAGAACTTCGTGATGAACTATAGTATGCAAGGGATGACGAAAACTATTCCTGAGCTCTTCGTGATGTTGAAATCGATGAAGGTAGAAATCAAGAAAGAGCATCAAGTGTTGATGATTGACAAGACCACTAGTTTCAAGAAAAGGGCAAAGGGAAAGAAAGGGAAACTTCAAATAGAATGGCAAACAAGTTGTCACTCCCGTGAAGAAGACCAAAGCTGGACCAAAGCCTGAAACTGAGTGCTTACACTTCAAAGGAAATGGTCACTAGAAGCAGGAATGCCCTGAATATTTGGTTGATAAGAAGGATGGCAAAGTGAACAAGGGTATATTTGATATACAGGTTATTGATGTGTGCCTTACTAGTGTTTATAGTAGCCCCTGAGTATTTGATACTTGTTCGGTTGCTAAGATTAGTAACTCGAAACAGGAGTTACAGAATAAACAGAGACTAGTTGAAGGGGAAGTGACGATGAGTGTTGGAAGTAGTTCCAAGATTGATATGATCATCATCACACACTCCCTATATTTTCGAGATTAGTGTTAAACCTAAATAAATGTTATTTAGCGTTCGCGTTGAGCATGAATATCATTTGATCATGTTTATTGCGATACGGTTATTCATTTGAAGTTAAAGAATAATTGTTATTCTGTTTACATGAATAAGACCTTCGATGGTTATACACCCAATGAAAATAGTTTGTTGGATCTCGATCGTAGTGATACACATATTCATAATATTGATGCCAAAAGATGCAAAGTTAATAATGATAGTGCAACTTATTTGTGGCACTGCCGTGTGGGTCATATCGGTGTAAAGTGCATGAAGAAACTCCATACATGAATAAGACCTTCGATGGTTATACACCCAATGAAAATAGTTTGTTGGATCTCGATCGTAGTGATACACATATTCATAATATTGATGCCAAAAGATGCAAAGTTAATAATGATAGTGCAACTTATTTGTGGCACTGCCGTGTGGGTCATATCGGTGTAAAGCGCATGAAGAAACTCCATAAAGATGGATTTTTGGAATCACTTGGTTATGAATCATTTGATGCTTGCGAACCGTGCCTTTTGGGCAAGATGACTAAAACTCCGTTCTTTGGAATAATGGAACAAGCTACTGACTTACTGGAAATAATACATAGCGATGTATGCGATCCAATGAGTGTTGATGCTCGTGGCAAGTATCGTTATTTTCTGACCTTCACAAGATGATTTGAGCAGATATGGGTATTTCTACTTGATGAAACATAAGTCTGAAATAGTTGAAAGGTTCAAAGAATTTCAGAGTGAAGTGGAAAAATCATCGTAACAAGAAAATAAAGTTTCTGTGATTTGATCGCGGAGACAAATATTTGAGTTACGAGTTTGGTCTTCAATTAAAATAATGTGGAATAGTTTCACAAACTCACGCGACCTAGAACACCACAATGTAATGCTGTGTCCGAACGTTGTAATCGTACTTTACTAGATATGGTGCGATCTATGATATCTCTTATCAGTTTACCACTATCATTTTGGGGTTATGCATTAGAGACAGCTGCATTCACGTTTAATAGGGCACCATCTAAATCCGTTGAGACGACACCGTATGAACTATGGTTTAGCAGTAAACCTAAGCTGTTGTTTCTTAAAGTTTGGAGTTGCGATGCTTATATGAAAAAGGTTTTCAGCCTCATAAGCTCAAACCCAAATCGGAGAAGTGCGTCTTCATAGAATACCCAAAGGAAACTGTTTGGTACTCATTCTATCACAGATCCAAAGGCAAACCATTCATTGCTAAGAATGGATCCTTTCTAGAGAAGGAGTTTCTCTTGAAAGAAGTGAGTGGGAGGAAAGTAAGAGCTTGATAAGGTAATTTGTACCTTCTCCCGAATTGGAAAGTAGTTCATCACAGAAATCAGTTCCAGTGATTACTACACCAATTAGTGAGGAAGCTAATGATATTGATCATGAAACTTCAGATCAAGTTACTACCAAACCTCGTAGGTCAACCAGAATAAGATTCGCACCAGAGTGGTACGGTAATCCTGTTCTGGAACTCATGTAACTAGACCATGATGAACCTATGAACTATGAGGAAGCGATGATGGGCCCAGATTCCGCAAAATGGTTGGAGGCCATGAAATCTGAGATAGGATCCATGTATGAGAACAAAGTGTGGACTTTGGTGGACTTGCCCGATGATCGGCAAACCATAGAAAATAAATGGATCTTCAAGAGGAAGACGGACGTTGATAGTAGTGTTACTATCTACAAAGCTCGACTTGTCGCAAAAAGGTTTTTGACAAGTTCAAGGTGTTGACTACAATGAGATTTTCTCAACTGTAGCGATGCTTAAGTCTGTCCGAATCATGTTAGCAATTGCCACAATTTATGAAATCTGGCAAACGGATGTCAAACTGCATTCCTTAATGAATTTATTAAAGAAGAGTTGTATATGATGCAACCAAAAGGTTTTGTCAATCCTAAAGGTGCTAACAAAGTGTGCAAGCTCCAGCAATCCATTTATAGACTGGTGCAAGCCTCTCGGAGTTGGAATATACGCTTTGATGAGTTGATCAAAGCATATGGTTTTATACAGACTTTTTGAGAAGCCTGTATTTACAAGAAAGTGAGTGGGAGCTCTGTAGCATTTCTAATATTATATGTGGATGACATATTGTTGATTGGAAATGATATAGAAATTCTGGATAGCATGAAAGGATACTTGAATAAGAATTTTTTAAAGCAAGACCTCGGTGAAGCTTCTTACACATTGATCATCAAGATCTATATAGATAGATCAAGACGCTTGATAAGATTTTTCAATGAATACCTTGATAAATTTTTGAAATAGTTCAAAATGGAACAGTCAAAGAAGGAGTTCTTGCCTGTGTTGCAAGGTGTGAAGTTGAGTAAGACTCAAGACCCGACCATGGTAGAAAATAGAAAGAGAATGAAAAGTCATTCCCTATGCCTCAGTCATAGGTTCTATAAAGTATGCTATGCTGTGAACCAGACATATTGTATACCTTGCTCTGAGTTTGGCAAAGGAATACAATTTTGATCTAATAGTAGATCACTGGACAGCGGTCAAATATATCCTTAGTAAGGACTAAGGAGATGTTTCTCAATTATGGAGGTGATAAAAAGTTCGTCGTAAAGGGTTACGTTGATACAAGTTTTGGCACTGACCCAGATGACTCTAAAGTCTCAATCTGGATACATATTGAAAGTGGGAGCAATTAGCTAGAGTAGCTCTCTGCAGAGCATTGTAGACATAGAATATTTGCAAAATACATACGGCTCTGAATGTGATAGACCCGTTGACTAAGTTTCTCTCACGAGCAAAACATGATCACACCTTAGTAATCTTTGGGTGTTAATCACATAAGCGATGTGAACTAGATTATTGACTCTAGTAAACCCTTTGGGTGTTGGTCACATGACGATGTGAACTATGGGTGTTAATCATATACAGATATGGATATTGGTGTTAAATCACATGGTGATGTGAACTAGATTATTGACTCTAGTGCAAGTGGGAGACTGAAGGAAATATGCCCTAGAGGCAATAATAAAGTTATTATTTTTTTCCTCATATCATGATAAATGTTTATTATACATGCTGGAATTGTATTAACCGGAAACATGATACATGTGTGAATACATAGACAAACATAACGTCACTAGTATGCCTCTACTTGACTAGCTCATTAATCAAAGATGGTTATGTCTCCTAACCATAGACATGTGTTGTCATTTGATTAATGGGATCACATCATTAGGAGAATGATGTGATTGACATGACCCATTCCGTTAGCCTATCACTTAATCATTTAGTATATTGCTATTGCTTTCTTCATGACTTATACATGTTCCTGTAACTATGAGATTATGCAACTCCCGTTTACCGGAGGAACACTTTGGGTGCTACCAAATGTCACAACGTAACTGGGTGATTATAAAGGAGTACTACAGGTGTCTCCGAAGGTACATGTTGGGTTGGCGTATTTCGAGATTAGGTTTTGTCACTCCGATTGTCGAAGAGGTATCTCTGGGCCCTCTCGGTAATGCACATCACTACAAGCCTTGCAAGAAATGTAGCTAATGAGTTAGTTATAGAATGATGCATTACGTAACGAGTAAAGAGACTTGCCGGTAACGAGATTGAACTAGGTATTGGATACCGACGATCGAATCTCGGGCAAGTAACATACCGATGACAAAGGGAACAACGTATGTTGTTATGCGGTTTGACCGATAAAGATCTTCGTAGAATATGTAGGACCCAATATGGGCATCCAGCTTCCGCTATTGGTTATTGACCGAGAATAGTTCTAGGTCATGTCTACATAGTTCTCGAACCCGTACGGTCCGCACGCTTAACGTTACGATGACAGTTTCATTATGAGTTTATAAGTTTTGATGTACCGAAGTTTGTTCGGAGTCCCGGATGTGATCACGGACATGACGAGGAGTCTCGAAATGGTCGAGACATAAAGATTGATATATTGGAAGCCTATGTTTGGACATCGGAAGTGTTCCGGGTGAAATCAGCATTTTACCGGAGTACCGGGAGGTTACCGGAACCCCCCGGTGACCTAATGGGCCTTATTGGGCCTAGTGGACGAAGAGGAGAAGGGGCCAAGGGGCGCGCTCGAGCCCCTCCCCCCAAGTCTGAATAGGACAAGGAGGGGGGGCGGCGCCCCCCCTTTCCTTCCCCCCTCTCCTCCTTCCCCCCAAGTCCTAGTCCAACTAGGGAAAGGGGGGAGTCCTACTCCCGGTGGGAGTAGGACTCCTCTAGCGCGCCTCCTCCTAGAGCCGGCCACACTCCCCTTGCTCCTTTATATACGGGGGCAGGGGGCACCCTAGAACACACAAGTTGATCTACGGATCGTTCCTTAGCCGTGTGCGGTGCCCCCCTCCACCATATTCCACCTCGGTCATAACGTCGCGGAGTTTAGGCGAAGCCCTGCGCCGGTAGAGCATCATCATCATCGTCACCACGCCATCGTGCTAACGGAACTCATCCCCGACCCTTTGCTGGATCAGAGTCCGGGGATTGTCATCGAGCTGAACGTGTGCTGAACTCAGAGGTGCCGTACGATCGGTGCTTGGATCGGTCGGATCGCGAAGACGTACGACTACATCAACCGTGTTCTCATAACGCTTCCGCTTACGGTCTACGAGGGTACATGGACAACACTCTCCCCTCTTGTTGCTATGCCATCACCATGATCTTGCGTGTACGTAGGAATTTTTTTGAAATTACTACGTTCCCCAACATGTACTGCGTAGGCAAATGAGTTTGATACCTCCTTCGAAGAACTACATTAGAGGTGTTTTGACCCAAACTTAAGCGAAAAGCCTCTGCCATAATACATTGTGACTCAGCTTCCATCTTGGCTCGTTCCTCTACCATCCTAATGTTCTCTGCACTCAAATCCTCCTAGGCTTTAGCCACCTCATATCGCACCTTTGCGACTTTCGCATTATGCTGCACTTGGTTCGCTGTAGTAACCTTTTTTGGCCATTAGAGTCGTCAAAGTGCCCAAAAGTTCAGTTAAACCTTGAGCCAGCAGCCGAGCTGAGCCGCTAGCCCCAGCTACTGTAGCGACAGTCGATCTAGATGTCATCACTGCTGCTGTTGACGAACTGAGAGCCGGTGCAGTGCCATCCATGAAGATCGCAACCCTGGAGGGAGGCTCATAGTGGTCTTGAATATCGTTGCCATCAAAGTAGCCCCAAGCCCGCCGTCTTGAAGCTGATAGATGGATTCCATCTCTCTGGTTCAGGACTCATCAACTTTGTAGATGGTCGTCTCTCCACCTCAAGATCCGCCACATGAACAAAACCAATGAAAACGTGCTTCCGACTGGGTTGAACTTGGCGGGTCGTGCGCACTGAGCCGTCTCGATGATGTCGGTGCATATGTCTGGCTCAAGCTCTGACTCGCTGATCTTGTTGATGAAGACATGAACTTCGCCAAAGGGGACCTAGTATACGTACCCGATTGAGTCGGCCTCGGGGCCCCAGCCAGCGTCGTCGATGTAGATTTGCCGTGTGGAGCCACCGTGGTGTAGGTTAGCTCAAAGGGGTTGAACAGGACAAAGGCAACAAGGTTTACCCAGGTTCAACCGCTCACAACGAGGTAACGGCCTACTGCTGCTTTGTTGACAATAGCTTGAATATCGGTTACAAGGGAGCGAAGTCACATGACCTAGCTCTCGATCAATTGTCTCTTGGTCTAACCCGCCGCAGAGTCTCGCCTTTATATACATAGGTCGAGGCCCTGGGCTTATAAGAGTCCAAGCCGAATCACACAATGTGCCCAACTCGGTTTCTAAGTCGCCCTGCCTTGTTAGACAAGTCGCCCTCGTGGCGGCTCATACTCTCCGGGTCTCAATTCTACCACCAGGTCTTGGGCCTTCAACTGGCCCACCTTGTAAGAAGCCACCAGTCTTCATGTTTCATCTTCTTGGACCTACTTGGGCCTTATTCATGTTGAATCGCCAACAGTGTAACCTGGCCCCTCCTGACGGGTCACACCTCGGGGTTATATCCCGAACATACACCATTTTTAATTTATATATATGTGTGTCAGAATCATTTTCCTTACATCAATGAAATTTACAGATGTTTGTGTTGCTGGTAAACTGTAAAGGCTTGTTACTTTAGTACGTTGCCAAAAACTTGTTAGTTTTACTAGTTCACATGTAATTAAATACATTGCAAAAATTGGTTAGTTTTACTAGTTTAATGTTAGTTTCTTATGGCTCTTGCAACACTTTATTTATGCTTGCTAACTTTCAAGTTTTCAGGATCCAACCGAGACTCCGATGGCACAACTAGTATGTTTGAAAAACTTCCTTATTTAACTAGCTTGCTGATGTAACTTGTTGCTCTAATCATGTAACCAACTTCAAGTTTTCAGGATCCAATTGGAACTCCAATAACATAGCAGGTACATTTTCATAAACTTATTTGTGTAACAGGTTTGCTGTTGTAACCTATTGCTCTAATGAAGTTATTGACTACTCAGCTTTTCGTGATCCAAGAGAAACACCAATGGCACAACCGGTGCCTTTGGTAAAACTTTTTTGTTTAACTACTTTGTCGCTGCAACCAGTTTCTCTAATGATGTTAATAACTTATACTTTTCAGCATCCAATAAAAACTCTTTAATTCCGTGTTTGTTTAACTGGGTTGCTATTCTAACTCCTGGTTGAGATGTTTTTCTAACTTCAACTTTTCAGAATCCAACAAGAACTGTGATTGCAAAATAGGTTAGCCCAAGATCAAAGTGTGAGGTCCCCTGGATGTTGGATTTTCCCAGAGTAGTGGTACCGGCCCAACCGTGCATCATGAATTGCCAACCGTGACGTGGCTTGAGGGTACATTGATATTTCCCCAAAGAGGAAGGGATGATGCAACACAACTAGGGTAAGTATTTCCCTCAGTTGTGAACCAAGGTATCAATCCAGTAGGAGAACCAAGCAACACTATGTAAATGGTACCTGCACACAAAGAACAAATACTTGCAACCTGACACGTAAGAGGGGTTGTCAATCCCTCCTCGTTAAAAAGATAAATTTTTTTGTATGAGATTGGATAGATAGATCTGAATAAAAAATGAAATAAAATAATTAAAGAAAGTGAAGCAAGGTATTTTTGGATTTTTGGAATAACAGATCTGAAAACAAATATGAGAAAAGATACATCTGAAGGCAATATGATAAAAGTTAGGCCCGGCGGCTGTAGATTTCACTAGTGGCTTCTCTCAATGAAATAGCATACGATGGGTAAACAAATTACTGTTGGCAATTGATAGAAGAACAAATAATTGTGATGATATCCAAGGCAATGATCATGAATATAGGCATCACGTCCAAGATTAGTAGTCCGACAACTGCCTGCATCTACTACTATTACTCTAGACAACGACCACTATCCAACATGCATCTAGTGTATTAAGTTCATGGGAAATCAGAGTAATGCAATAAGAACGATGACATGATGTAGACAAGATCTATGCATGTAGCAATAGACCCCATCTCTTTTATCCATAATAGTAATGATACATGCGTGTCTTGCTACCCTTTCTGTCACTGGGTGAGGACACCACAAGATCAAACCCATCACAAAGCACCTCTTCCTAGTGCAAGAAAAATCAATCTAGTTGGCCTAACTAAACCAAAGATTCAGATAAGAAATACGAGACTATAAATAATCATGCATATAAAAGATCAAAGAAGACTCAAATAATATTCATGGATATAGATCTGATCATAAACTCGAACTTCATTGGACCCCAACAAACACACCACAAAAAGTCATTACATCAAATAGATCTCCAAGAGAACATTGTATTGAGAATAAAAAAGAGAGAAGAAGCCATGTAGGTACTGCCTACAAATCCGTAGGTCTATATATGGTGAACTACTAACGCCTGATCGGAGGAGCACCAATGAGGATGATGAACCCCTCCATGATCATGTTCCCCTCTGGCAGAGTGCCGGAATAGGGAGCTAGATTGGATCTCGTGGTTCTGGAACTTGTGGCGGCTGGAATTGTGTTTCATCAGCTCCCCTAGGGTTTCTGTAATATTTGGGTATTTATAGAGCTGAGAGGCGATGGAGGCGACCCCCGTGGGCCCCACAACTCATCAGGGCACGAGGGGCCTCCGGCACGCCCTAGTGTCTTGTGGGCCCCATGGGCCCCCTCTTTGGTGCTTCCTTGGCTCCCAAGTTGTCTTCTGGTGCAAATAAAATCTCCAAAAAGTTTCTCTGCGTTTGGACTCCTTTGATTGGGATATTCTACGAAGTAAAAAACAAGCAACTGGCACTGGGCACTATGTCAATAGGTTAGTCCCAAAAAATGATATAAAGTTGCTATAAAATGATTGTAAAACATCCAAGAATGATAATGTACAACATGGAACAATACAAAATTATAGATACGTTGGAGATGTATCAACATCCGCAAGCTTAATTCATGCTCGTCCTCAAGTAGGTAAATGACAAAAACAAATTTTTTGATGTGGAATGCTGCCTAACATGTTCATCACATATTGTATTGTTTTGTAGCATGGACATTTGGACTTTAGATGGTTCAAAGCAATAGTCTGTATTTACATGAAGACTTCAATACTCAAGCATATAAACAAGCAACCATGTCTTTCAAAATATCAACACTAAAGAAAGTTATTCCTAGCCCATCATGCTCAATCATTGATCCATTCACGAAACACACTCAAATATTAGCTACATCCAATGCTCAAGTATGATCATAGTGCTCCCTAGTTGGTGCTTTATAAGAGAAGATGGAGACTCAAATAAAAACAAAAATTGCATAAAAGTAAATAGATAGGCCCTTCGCAGAGGGAGCGGAGATTTGTAGAGGTGCTAGAGCTCAAAGCTTAAATTGACAGATAAAAACATTTTGGGAGGCATACTTTTCCCGTCAAAAACGACCGAAGATTTCCAAATACTTTCCATGCTAGATACATCATAGGCTCTTACAAAACATAAAAGAAAGTTTATTCCCTTTTCCCACGATTCTTTCACAATCCATGGCTAGCCATATCCACGGGTGCCTTCCATACCAACACTTTCCAAGGAATTTATTATTTAACAACATAAAGTAAATTTCTTTTTCATTTCGGGGCTGGGCATCCCTATTACCGCCATACTCCCGTACAATGACAAATGAATAAACACTCATCTTGATAATAACACATCTAGCATGAAAAAATATTGGCCGCCCCCTGGCGCTTCATGAGTGGTACAGGGACACAAAAAGGAAACTCATTGTGAAAATTAGAGTTGGCACATTAAATTTACTTAGAATGACATGGAAATGCCGCATATACGTAGGTATGGTGGACTCATATGGAAAAACTGGGTTTAAGGATTTTGGATGCACAAGTAGTATTTCTACTTAGTACAAATGGAGGCTAGTGTCAATGTTCTAGGAACCAGGGTACCCAGACTTGCCTGCCTGCGGCCCACGGCGTGGTTCCACCGAAGGCCTGGTACGGCCCATCTACAGCCACGACAAGACAAGACCCTCGCGTGGGGCCAAGCCTCGCGAGGCAGACTACATCAAGAGCTCGTGAAGAGCAGCCTCCCCAGGCAGCCTCCTGAGGAGCGGAGATTCCTATGAAAGCACTCACCTCATGAGGCTGAGGTGAAGCCAGCCAAGACGACCAAGGCCAAGCGCGCGCCAGCGGGCACAAAGTAGCAGGTTTGCTCTTTGGTGCTAAGGTGGCAAGTGCAGGTGCAGAGTCCCAAGGAATCAACCAAAGATTGCCGAACGCGTGGAACAATACCTAGACCGCCAGAACGACAGGATGGATGTCATTGTCGAGCCCACCGGGACGTCACGATCAGAAGGTTTGCAAGAGAAGACCACCTTTCGTCAGGATAAGATGTACTACTTGTCCCCTTTCAAATTGGCCGATGTGGGATCCCTTCCCGCCTAAGTTTTGGGGGAAGAGGACCGAGGCCACTATAAGTATAGCCTAGCCACCACCATAGAAAAGGGTCGAGTCCCAGAGAGATAGCTCCCCAACGCAGCCACCACCACAAGAACAAGCCTCCTTAGGTAGCTCTTCCTCTTGTACTAGTTCATCCCCAGCCCCCGCGAGGCTAATCCACCACAAAGCAGGAGTTTGGTCTTACACCGCAAGGTGGCCCGAACCCGGTTAAACTGTCGTGTCAATAGATTCCCATTCATAGAGCTAGGTCGTGAGAGAAGCAACTCAATCGACTAGAGATGATGAGGACATCAATACCATTGTTACACCCACAGCTCCTATTGTTACATATACTGGACCAATTACTAGAGCTCGCGCAAGCCAATTAAATTACCAGGTACTTTCGTTTATTGGTAATGATTCTAATGTTCATGAGAATATGATGTTGCCTAAATTGGATACATTTGTTTTGCTTACAAATGAAGGGCCTAGCTTGGAGAAGGATGAACATTGGAGCAAGAACACGCATGGAGTTGATGGCATGCGCAAGGGGATCAAGAACGGAGTTACAAGTGATGATTTGAGGACTTTAAAGCCACCATAAGGAGTGCATGAAGCCTTGGACGAAATATACAAGATGCCACTTCATAAATTTCGTCTAGAGGCTATTCTAGGTGTTGTGTCACCTTATTATTGGGCCAGGCCCATGTATTTTCGAAATACTTAAGTATAGGCTGTTTTTAGAGTCCATATGTGTGGGGAAACAAGGGTTAGGGTTGGTTTTGAACCCCTCCTCCAAGGGCCATGAAATTCCCCCCTCTTCCTCCATATATACAGCCCTTAGGGCATCGTTTAGACTTTGGGGTTTTGTTTAGATTAAAAGTTCGCCATAGCTGCAACTTCGCGTACATCGTTTGTGTTCAACGACCAGACCAAGGCGTCACAGAACCCCCCCTTCATTAATAAAGCTTTCCTCTTTTATTCGCAATATCCAGATTGCAATCTTAGTTTCTTGCTTGTTCTTCGTTTGCTCGCAGGAAATAGACCCTCGTGGTGAGGTTGATCGTGCTCCGGCATGGTCAATAACCCCTCGGAAGTTGGTTTAGCGATTGCTAAGGCGCGACGTCTTCGCACGTTCGTAGTCGGATCGTCAAAGTCGACTCCCACAGAAAATGATTGCTATCTCATCGAAACATCGGGACACCTTTGCCCCTATCAAGTGGTATCAGATTTCCAGGTTGCTCGTTGAGATTTTACAGTTTTTCGTAGTTTAGATCGAGTCTGTTATTCATACCTATAGTTCACGAAAAAGCAAAAAAAATAATATCAGGGTTAGTTCATCTTATGCGAACCGATCTGAGCCTTTGCATAATCTTTTTGGTATTTGCTTTGTTGAATTTGTGGTTGCATCGTCATGTCAAGTTGCTGGTCCTAGAGTCTAGTCCTTTAGAGTTTCGAGTTCTGCTCACAAGTTGTCACGCCACCGCCGCACCATCGTCATCACCGCTGCCATATACCATCATCATCATCACTGCTGCCATATACCATCATCATCATCACCGCTGCCATATACCACCATCATCATCACCGCTGCCATATACCACCATCGTCATCACCGCTGCCATATACCACCATCGTCATCGCCGCTCCCATATACCACATATCCACCGCCATCACGCTAATCCGAGTCCACCTCTATCACAGAATCGCCACCAGTCCGTGTTCCACCGCCCTACATATATCCGCCACCAGTCCGAGTTTCCACCAGATTCATCTCCGCCACCAGTCCTAGTCCGAGTACAGTAATTGTTACTTTGTTTTCGATTTCTAGATCATGCGGTACTCCGGGTCATGACAGATTAGGACTCCCCAACTTTCGAGCCATCCGCAGAAGAAAAATAGTTCCAGTTTAAAAAAAAAACTAAGTCTGGAAAATTCTGGCTAGGCAGTTTTTAGGACATTTGTAGACTTTTCGAAAAAAATTGTTGCGGAGAAAAAAAAGGGAGGAAAAAAGAGTGCAAAAAAAGTGAAAAAAAATCAGAGTGTGCTCCTCCCTTGTTTATGTGCAACGCCATGATTTTGTAAGTGTTCTAGGCTCGCGTCTCTAGTACGGTCTAGCCTAGGACCAACACAATACCGTCGTTGAGCGTTTATTCAACTTTGCATATCTAAATTGATTATTGCTGACCATTTTTGCTACCATATTATAAGCCTTCCCAGCTCCACATACATCTACATCGTGCGTTTGACTCTCCCTGGTAATTGCTTTATCCAAGCTTTGAGAGTTTTGACTACATCGGTTGCCGATCACCGCCTGCTGCTGGGTAAGAACTGGTAAGAATTTGAGTTTTGCTTGACGGATTTCTGACACCCACCACCACGACCACTTGTTAGTAGTCTGTAGGATCATATTCTTGTGTGCTTGTATTGCTTCTAACCATGCCAGGATCACAAGCCGGCAAGATTGACTGGGAGAACTTAATGAACAAGGAGCTTCATGATAAGTTTTAGCAAATGATGACTGAACAGGTGCAAGATGTGTTCAAACAATTTTGAAGAGGCCATGGAGAAGATCACTGGCCTTGAGAAGACGTTCGAAACAAAGCTCGATAATAGATTTAATGAACTGCTTGTGCGTCTTCCACCACAGGCTGCACCTGCCGACCTCTGCAACAACAACAACAACGACTACCTCCACATCGTGAAACAGCCCTCCGCCGAGGGAGCCGTGTTCCTCTTCAGCCTGGCCAAACTGTTGGTGCTGCTGTTGATAATTCTGTGGCTCCTGCTGCTGATGGGGAGGAGGATGATTATGCGGGAGATTACGAGGATGTGGTTGATCAAAATCAGAACTACATGCAACCACCAGCACCACAACCACCAGGTCATCCACATGCAAATAACGGAAAAGTTAGGGCTCCCCCTCAGGTACGAGATCATGACCTTCTCCCTAAACTGAAATTCAATATTCCACCATTTGAGGGTAGATATGTTCCTGATATATATCTTACTTGGGAGTTAGAAACTGAACAACGATTTACATGTTTACAATATCCTGAGGAGAGACGTGTTCCTGTTGCTGTTTGTGCTTTCACTAGCTTTGCATGTGTTTGGTGGTCTGAACATTGTAGATTATATCTTGTTCCAGCTACTTGGGCTGCTTTGAAAACTGCTATGTGTACTCGTTGGGTTCCACCATATTATCAACATGAATTACTTCAAAAATTGAAGCGCTTAAGACAAGGAAAAAATTATGTAGAAGAATATTATCAAGAATTACACACTGGCTTGATTAGATGTGGTATTGTTGAGGAGAATGAAGCTATGCTTGCACATTTTATGGGTGGATTAAATAGAGAGATTCAGCCCATTCTAGAGTATAAGGATTATAATAATATCACTCGTTTATTCCATCTTGCTTGTAAAGCTGAACGTGAAGTGAAGGATCTACAGGCATTGGCGCAGACTAACTTTTCTGCAGGTCGACCTTCATCATGGACACCGCGTGCATCCTCTACTTCCACACATTCTACTGCATCGACACCTACATCAGCTATTACCTCCAGCCGTGATACAAGGACAGTGACAACCACCATTATCTGCCAAGGGCACACCTATCGGGCCTGCATAGAGTTCGTCTTCTTCCATGGCATCAAAAGGGCACACAAGTGATATTATTTGTCGTCGTTGTAAGGGAAGAGGACATTTTGCGAGAGAATGCAAATCTTAGTGTGTGATGATTTCTACTGAGGATGGTGGGTATGAGTCCGTTAGTGACTATGATGAGGAGATTTTGGCTCTTATTACACGTGAAGAACACGGTGGAGACGATTCTGATCATGAGACGCAATACATGGCTCCTGAAGATGCTGACAAGTATGAATTTTTAGTTGCTCAACATGTTTTGAGTGTGCAGGTTACACAAGCTGAGCAAAATCAGAGGCATAATTTGTTCCATACAAAGGGAGTTGTGAAGGAACGTTCTGTTCGCGTGATCATAGATGGAGGGAGTTGCAACAACTTTGCTAGCATGGAGATGGTGGAGAAGCTATCTCTCACCACAAGACCACATCCACATCCTTACTACATCCAATGGTTCAACAACAGTGGCAAGGTTAAGGTAACACATACTGTTCGTGTGCATTTTAGTATCTCCACATATGCTGATTATGTTGATTGTGATGTGGTGCCTATGCAAGCATGTTCCTTATTACTTGGTAGACCATGGCAATTTGATAAAAATTCTGTACACCATGGTAGAAACAATCAGTATACTCTTGTTCATAAGGATAAAAATATTACTTTGCTTCCTATGACTCCTGATTCCATTTTGAAAGATGATATTAATACAGCTAATAAAACAAAACAGGAGAAAATAAGAGTGAAAATCAGATTGTGGCAAAAGAATTTGAGCAACAAATGAAGCCTAATAATAAACCATCTACTGTTGCTTCTGAAATTAAATTGAAAAGTGCATGTTTACTTGCCACCAAATCTGATATTGATGAGCTAGATTTTAGCAAATCTATTAGCTATGCTTTTGTGTGCAAAGAGGCATTATTTTCATTTGAGGATGTGCCTTCCTCTTTGCCCCCTGCTGTCACTAACATTTTGCAGGAGTTCGCTGACGTCTTTCCACAAGACGTGCCACCGGAATTACCACCTATTCGAGGGATTGAGCATCAAATTGACTTAATTCCCTGTGCATCGCTACCCAACTGTGCACCATACCATACCAATCCAGAGGAGACGAAAGAGATTATGCGTCAAGTACAGGAGCTGCTCGACAAAGGTTATATACACGAATCTCTTAGTCCTTGTGCTGTTCCTATTATACTAGTGCCTAAAAAGGATGGTACGTCGCGTATGTGTATTGATTGTCGAGGCATTAATAATATTACTATTCGTTATCGTCATCATATTCCTAGGCTAGATGATATGCTTGATTAATTGAGTGCCTCTACAATATTCTCCAAAGTTGATTTGCGTAGTGGATACCATCAAATTCGTATGAAATTGGGTGATGAATGGAAAACAACATTTAAAACTAAGTTTGGTTTATATGAGTGGTTAGTCATGCCTTTTGGGTTAACTAATGCGCCTAGTACTTTCATGAGACTAATGAATGAAGTTTTACGTGCTTTCATTGGATGATTTGTGGTAGTCTATTTTGATGATATACTGATTTATAGCAAATCTTTGGAAGAACATTTGGAACATTTACGTGTTGTTTTTATTGCTCTACGTGATGCACGTTTGTTTGGTAACCTTGGGAAGTGCACCTTTTGCACCGACCGAGTATCTTTTCTTGGCTATGTTGTTACTCCACAGGGAATTGAAGTTG
The DNA here is from genome assembly GCF_018294505.1 of Triticum aestivum. Classification (NCBI taxonomy): domain Eukaryota; kingdom Viridiplantae; phylum Streptophyta; class Magnoliopsida; order Poales; family Poaceae; genus Triticum; species Triticum aestivum. The sequence continues at coordinate 324,934,812 of NC_057810.1, read as the reverse complement.
ATAAAGCCAAGATTGAAGCTATTGAGAGTTGGCCGCAGCCCAAAATGGTCACACAAGTGAGGAGTTTCGTTGGCCTCGCTGGTTTCTATAGGCGTTTTGTGAGAGATTTCAGCACCATTGCTGCACCTCTCAACGAGCTTACAAAGAAGGATGTGCCATTTGTTTGGGGTACCGCACAGGAAGAAGCCTTCACGGTATTGAAAGATAAGTTGACACATGCTCCTTTACTCCAACTTCCTGATTTTAATAAGACTTTTGAGCTTGAATGTGATGCTAGTGGAATTGGATTAGGAGGTGTGTTATTACAAGATGGCAAACCTGTTGCATACTTTTCTCAAAAATTGAGTGGGCCTAGTCTGAACTATTCTACTTATGATAAAGAATTATATGCTCATGTTCGGACTTTAGAGACATGGCAACATTATTTATGGCCCAAAGAATTTGTTATACACTCTGATCATGAATCTTTGAAACATATTAAATGTCAAGCTAAACTTAATCGTAGACATGCTAAATGGGTGGAATTCATTGAGACTTTCCCTTATGTCATTACACACAAGAAGGGTAAAGAAAATGTTATTGCTGATGCTTTATCTCGTCGCTATACTATGCTTTCACAACTTGACTTCAAAATATTTGGTTTGGAGACGATCAAAGATCAATATGTGCATGATGCTGATTTTAAATATGTAATGCAGAATTGTAAAGAAGGAAGAACATAGAACAAGTTCGTTATTAATGATGGCTTTGTGTTCCGTGCTAACAAGCTATGCATTCTTGCTAGCTCTGTTCGTCTTTTGTTGTTGGAGGAGGCGCATGGAGGAGGATTAATGGGACACTTTGGCGTGAAGAATATGGAGGACGTACTTGCTACACATTTCTTTTGGCCAAAGATGAGACGGGATGTTGAGCGTTTTGTTGCTCGCTGCACTACATGTCAAAAAGCTAAGTCACGACTCAATCCTCATGGTTTATATATGCCTTTCCCTGTACCCAGTGTTCCTTGGGAGGATATATCTATGGACTTTGTTTTAGGTTTACCTCGAACAAAGAAGGGGAGGGATAACATATTTGTTGTGATGGATAGATTTTCGAAAATGGCACACTTTATACTATGTCATAAAAGCGATGATGCTGTTAATGTTGCTGATTTGTTCTTTCAGGAAATTATTCGCTTGCATGGTGTGCCAAATACTATTGTTTCAGATCATGATACTAAATTCCTTAGCCACTTTTGGAGATGTTTATGGGCTAAGTTGGGGACTAAACTGCTTTTTAGTACTACTTGTCACCCCCAAACTGATGGACAAACTGAAGTAGTCAATAGAACATTGTCTACTATGCTTAGGGCTGTTTTGAAGAATAATAAAAAAATGTGGGAAGAATGCTTGCCTCATATTGAATTTGCTTATAATCGTTCATTGCATTCTACTACTAAGATGTGCCCTTTTGAAATTGTGTATGGTTTCCTATCTCGTGCACCTATTCATTTGTTGCCTCTTCCATCTCCGCAGAAGGTTAATTTTGATGCTAAAGAACGTGCTGAATTGATTTTAAAAATGCATGAGTTAACTAAGGAAAACATTGAGCGTATGAATGCTAAATATAAACTTGCTGGAGATAAGGGTAGAAAACATATTGTGTTTGCACCTGGAGATCTTGTTTGGTTACATTTGCGTAAGGATAGATTTCCTAATTTGCACAAATCTAAGCTCATGCCACATGCTGATGGTCCTTTTAAGGTGTTAGAGAAAATAAATGATAATGCATATAAACTTGAGCTACCTGCAGATTTTGGGGTTAGTCCCACTTTTAACATTGCAGATTTGAAGCCTTATTTCGGTGAGGAAGATGAGCTTCCGTCGAGGATGACTTCATTTCAAGAAGGGGAGGATGATGAGGACATCAATACCATTGTTACACCCACAGCTCCTACTGTTACATATACTGGACCAATTACAAGAGCTCGCACATGCCAATTAAATTACCAGGTACTTTCGTTTCTTAGTAATGATTCTAATGTTCATGAGAATATGATGCTGCCTAAATTGGATACATTTGTTTTGCTTACAAATGAAGGGCCTAGCTTGGAGAAGGATGAACATTGGAGCAAGAACACGCATGAAGTTGATGGCATGCGCAAGGGGATCAAGAACGGAGTTACAAGTGATGATTTCAGGACTTTGAAGCCACCATAAGGAGTGCATGAAGCCTTGGACGAAATATACAAGATGCCACTTCATAAATTTCGTCTAGAGGCTATTCTAGGTGCCGTGTCACCTTATTATTGGGCCAGGCCCATGTATTTTCGAAATACTTAAGTATAGGCTGTTTTTAGAGTCCGTATGTGTGGGGAAACAAGAGTTAGGGTTGGTTTCGAACCCCTCCTCCAAGGGCCATGAAATTCCCCCCTCTTCCTCCATATATACAGCCCTTAGGGCATCGTTTAGACTTTGGGGTTTTGTTTAGATTAAAAGTTCCCCATAGCTGCAACTTCGCGCACTTCGTTTGTGTTCAATGACCAGACCAAGGCGTCACAGAACCCCACCTTCATTATCAATGCTTTCCTCTTTTATTCGCAATATCCAGATTGCAATCTCAGTTTCTTGCTTGTTCTTCATTTGCTCGCAGGAAATAGACCCTCGTGGTCAGGTTGATCGTGCTCCGGCGTGGTCAATAACCCCTCGGAAGTTGGTTTAGCGATTGCTAAGGCGCGACGTCTTCGCACGTTCGTAGTCGGATCGTCAAAGTCGACTCCCACAGAAAACAATTGCTATCTCATCGAAACATCGGGACACCTTTGCCCCTATCAAGAGAAGTTGAGTTCTTTGCACATTCCCCAGAGTTTGAACCTTTCTTGGGTCTGCGGAGCCCAGAATACGACATTTGGCATGCCAGGTAGGGGTGTGTCGAAAGATCTCTCCTTCACCCACATCGCTTTCCACTCCTCTCGCCATCTCACTTTCATGGAGGTCGTCGTCCTACTCGGGGGGCAGCCGGGTGCATCCGAGGGCGCCACGGGTTACCGGGCCTTCGCCCCGTCTTGCGGCAGGTGCGATGGCTGACGAAGCTCAGGTCAGGGTTGCCGCCGTGATTCGATGGCATGGCAGACCCCGCGGAGTTCATCCAGGCGTACGCAGAGGCCATCAGGGAAGCCAACAGCGATGATAAGGTCATGGCGAGTTGGCTCCCTATGGCTCCCGCAGAGATGCCACACGCTTGGTTCCTCACTCTGTCAGAGTCCTTGGTGGCTTCCTGGGAAGAGATGTGTGGCCTGTTCATCGAACGCTTCACGGCACCAGCGCCCCATGCTATCGCGGCCATCCTCGGCGGGTCGCAAGTGCCGGCCTCAGACCGCCATGTCAAGCAGTTCTTCCGCCAGATGGGGGCCTCCCCGTCCCCGCGAGGCGCCCCTCTAGGCTGGGAGGCGCCCAGGGACGATCTCACCTTCGACTCCAGGGATCACCCCAAGGCCACAGCCAGCACCAGCGCACTTCCCATGCTCTGCACTCCACCATCTGCAACGTAGTGGCCACCAGGACCCTCATCGACGGTGGCGCTAGATTCAACATCCTCTCTGTGGAGGCGTTCGGCCTGCTACACGTGCCTCATGGCCGGCTCCTCCCCACCAAGCCTTTCTCCGGAGTGGTTGGTGGCTCCACCGGCCCCTTGGTAACGCGCGACAACTACTGCACCGAGCTCATCGACTTCGACGTCGCGCGCATCAGACTACTGTACAATGCCATCCTCGGGTACCCGGCCCTCGCCAATTTCATGGTGGCGACTCATCCCGGCTACAACATCATGAAGATACCGGGAAGTAGGGGCGTCCTCACCGTGGTGGGAGACACTAGGGATGCGCTAACGGCCCTCTAGCTCACTTTTAAGGCCGTGGTAGCCACGCGACCAAGCACGGGGAGTGCTCCGGAAGGCCCGGCTGCCCCAGCAAAGAAGAAGCCATTATTCTCTCAGGAGGAGGCGCTGGACGCCTACCAGGCATGGCAAGCGACGAACCTGGTAGGCGTTCCATGGGGGGTGATCGAACACCACCTCATGGTGTACCCCAACGGGCGCCCCGTGAAGTAGAAGGCGCAACGTCATGCCCCGGGGAAGCAGTCGTTCATCGTCCAGGAGACCCACAAGTTGCAGAAGGTTGGTGTTATCCAGGAAGTGCGGCACCCGGAGTGGTTGGAAAACCCGTTTATCGACCCAAAGAAGGGCGGGAAGGAGCGCATGTGCGTTGACTTCACAGGCCTGAACAAAGCTTGCCCTCAGGACCCTTCACCTCTTCCACGCATCAACTAGATCGTTGACTCCACCACTGAATGCGATCTGCTGTGCTTCCTGTACGCCTTCTCAGGCTATCATCGAATCAAGATGGCGGTGGAAGACGTAGAGAAGACGGCCTTCTTGACCTCGTGCGGGGTTTACTGCTACACCTACATGCCGTTTAGGTTGCGCAATGCTGGAGCAACCTTCCAGCCGTTGATGCACATCGCCCTAGGCAAGCAACTCAGGAGGAACGCCGAGGCTTATGTCGATGATATAGTGGTCAAGTCCTGAGAGGCAAGAACATTTGTTGATGATCTGGAGGAGACGTTTGCTAACTTGTGCAAGGTAAAGTTGTGGCTCAGCCTGGAGAAGTATGTATTCTGTGTCCCGTCCGACAAGCTGTTGGGGTTCCTGGTGTCACACAGAGGGATTGAGGCCAACCCAGAAAAGGTTAAGGCGATAGAAGGGATGAGACCGCCATAAACCCTCAAGGAAATGAAAAAGCTGGTGGGCAGCGTGACCTCGCTCGGGCGCTTCAGCTCCAAGCTAGGAGATCGTGCCCTCCCATTCTTCAAGCCGATCAAAAGGAAGGGCCCGTTTGAACAGACTCCGGATGCTGATGTGGCCTTCCAAGACCTCAAGAAGTTCCTCACCAGCCCACCGGTGATGGTAGCGCCTCGCCCTCTTGAGCCCCTGGTGCTATACCTGGCTGCACACCTCATTCAGCAAGCACGACACTCTGGCTGTCCACGGAGAGCATGCAGCCAAGGGTGTGCAGTGCGGTGCCACGCACCCATCCAAGGCACTCCGACCTCAGGACGACGCGCCTCAGGCCTCAACCATACCATTAGGAGATAGGGCTCCTGAAGTTGGGGCCCCTGAGGCAACAGTGGCCCTCCCAGAGGACAAGGCTCTTGAGGCTCCATCGCCTCATGAAGAGCAAGACGTGGCGGACACTTCCTCCCTCGTCGAGCATCCCATTTACTTTGTTAGCACTGTGCTGCGCGACGCGCGGGCGCGTTACCCCATGCCACAAAAGCTCCACCTCGCACTCCTTGTTGCTTCCAGAAAGCTGCGTCACTACTTCCAAGGCCACCCCATCAAGGTCGTCTCAGCCTACCCCTCGAGAGGGTGCTATGGACACTGCAGGAATTAGTAACTCTGCCGTCTGCCACGGCTGACGGCAAAGGCACACATGGCGGACAACAAAGACCTTTGCCATCAGCTAGCAGACGGCAACATGTCTGGTTGAACAGGCTATGGTAATGGCCTCTTTGCTGTCTGCTGGCGGACGACAAAGATGAAAAGGTCTTTGTTGTCCGCCAGCCGACGGCAAGGAGCCTGGATGGCACATGTGTCAGCTTAGGTCCATTAAGTGGTTAATGACGTGCTTTGCCGTCAGCCAGCAGACGGCAAAGACCATTGCATATTTGCGGTCTGCCAGCGGACGGCAAAGAACATTGATTATTTGCTGTCTGCCAGCTGATGGCATAGCATGACACATGGCAGCACCTGGGGGACTGGCCTATTGTGTAGCTTTGTCGTCAGCTGGCTGACGACAAAAATTCAACATTCTTTGTCGTTAGCTGGCAGACGGCAAAGCTACTAAATAGCCAGCCTACTGCCCCAGGTTGCACAGGTGGCTGACATGTGGCATGTTTACCGTCCGCTAGCTATTGGCAAAGCTCTTTGCCGTCCGCCAGCTGATGGCAAAGAGTATATAGCCCCCTATTTTTTCATGATTTCATTCAATTTGACAAAATTTGATACACACACACACATATGAAAATATTTTCGACAAGCATCCTAACACATATACATAGCAAATGGTTTCATCCAACACATATACATAGCCAACATATCCAACAATAAGCATACAATGGTTTCACCCATCCATACATATATAGGTATAGCAAGCTTCCTCATATAAAGCAAATCAAAACAAGATGGAAGCATAAAGAGAAGAGTAGACTCCATCAACGCAAGCTTCCTCATCTAAAGCAAATCTGCAAATTGGGAAAGAAGCAAGTTAGAAGAAGAAGTAGAAGACTAGCTAGAAAAAGAAGAAGAAGAAGAAGAAGAAGAAGAAGAAGAAGAAGAAGAAGAAGAAGAAGAAGAAGAAGAAGAAGAAGAAGAAGAATAAGAAGAAGAGGAAGAAAAGGAAGAAAAGGAAGAAGAAGAAGAAGTTTTTTTATTCTCTTTATTTTTCTCCTCTCTTTGTTACCTTCTTCATCTAACTAAGGTAGGTAAAAATGCCATTTTTCCGCTAAGCTAGGTAAAAATGCTAAGTGTAGGTCATTTTAGAGATTAGCTAGGTAAACAGGTCATTTTGGAGCTTAGTAAGGTTATTATGTCATTTTCGAGGAAAGTAAGGTAAGTCTATATCATTTTGAAGGTAACAAAGATTATCATGACATTTTTGAGGAAAGAAAGCTAAGTATAGCTCATTTTTTGTCTAACTTAGGTAGTTATGCCATTTAGGAGGAATGTAGCTAAGTACGCATTTGTTAAGCAAAAAATAGAGAAAACATACCCTCATCACAACAAATGCGATGAAGATCACAACTAAGGTAACAATTGATCCAATGGCATAATGATACCAAGCCTCATTATCAGTGGCATATTTTCTAATCATGTTAATCTTCAAGCGCATTGCATTCATCTTCATCTTGTGATCATCGACCACATCGGCAACATACAACTCCAATATCATCTTCTCTTCTTCAATTCTTTTAATTTTTTCTTTCAAATAGTCATTTTATTTTTCAACTAAATTTAACTTCTCGACAAGAGGGTTGGTTGCAAATTCTGGTTCACATACCTCCTAGATTGAAATATCTATATGTCAACTTGATGGCCATAATTGTCATAAATGCGAAATGCAACAAATAGTTATAAAGGAGGATTTACCACATCAGAATCATCAAGCAGGGCAGGACCGACGGGGACGGATATCAAGACCATGGCACTATGTAAACAGTCATAGAAAGTAAGAAAATTATTCAAGTAGCTATATAAATCATACAAGTAACTATACAAATCAAGTGCAACATAATTTTTTGATACCTAGTAATAATCTGGTTCAATAAATGCTATGGATCAATAAATGCATCATCATCATCATCACTATCAATAATGACGTGCTCATCATCATCATTAATAAATGCATCATCATGCGGAAGGCTACCTCTACATAATCTGTCAAGCATTGACAGGTCATCCGCAGCAGTAACCTCTTCTAGTTCAGGCTCTTCTTGTTCTGGCTAAGGGGTGCAGTCGGGTTCACTGTCGCTGTCTACTTCAATGTTCTGGGTGAAGTAGAGCGGTCCTTGAAACGTTTTTTGGAAAGACGTGTTTCTTGGAATAATTCTCCTTCATATGTGTCTGGGTTAATGTGAGGTTCATAATCAACTTCATTGGGGGGAGGTGGTCTAACACGTGGCGGCACTTCATAAATGACAACCCAACCTTTGAGATTAGGATCACTTTGACAGGCCCATGGTAGATAGGAAACTTGGGTTGCCTGTTGAGCCATAATATAGACATCGGGAACATCCAAATGGGTTCTTTGATTGATTTCCACTAGCCCTATTTGTTCATGAGTCCTTACAGTCTCCTTCGGCTGGAACCAATAACATTTGAAGACTATGACGTTTGCTGGGTTTGCACCATAGAATTGAAGTTCATAAATTGCTTCAACTTCTCCATAATACTCGGTATCTCCTTCGCCGATAGCAGAGACACAACAATTTGTAGACTTTCGGTCGGCCATAGATAGCTCTTTGCCATAGGTACAAAAGTGATACCCGTTGACGTCATATTTGTTAAATGAATGAACCTTATAGGCAAAACCATTAGCGACTTGTCTCAATTCGGCGTCTATAAGCTCTGAATTAGCCTACAAGTTTAATACGAAAGGGATTGTTGCATTAGCCACAAATTAGACAAAGAAATGAAAAGGTCTAATGGAAATTACCGTTTGTTTGAACCAAGAGATAAAACCGGGATAGCCGCCTCCATGCTTTGCCAGAAGCTCATACTCTTTGACGGAATCCTTTTGGATCACCGCTCCAAACGAGAATTTGGTGATGTATCGACTGTTTCAAATTTATCCTGGAACAAGAGAAGTTCGTAGGAATTAGAAGTTGTGAAACAATGTACCGAGAAATTACTCGATGTACGGCTGCACTTCTGTTAGGTTGTTGAAGATATACAACGAAATGGTCTTCCATTCTTCGAAATCCAACGTTAAGGAATTAGAAGCACCGGCTGGTGCCAGATCCCCTTTCAGTAGAGGTTGGATCGACCCTTTTTAGGGTCGCCGACATTGTATCGAGGCTTCGAATTATGCAAATAACGATTGTTGGCTTCGTAGTGTGTTGTCATGAAGTTTGCCGCCTCCTCAGTAATGAATGCCTCGGCCATCGATGCTTCAATTCTATGTTTATTTTTACATTTTGCTCGAAGCATCTTCTGCATCCTCTCAGTTGCGTAGCACCAACCATTCTACACCCCCCCAAATCTTGCCTCGGTTGGGAGATGCAAAATCAAGTGATGCATTGGAGTAAAGAAGCCCGGTGGAAATATCTCTCTAACTTGTAGATCAACTCCGACGCCTACTCTTCCATTTCTTCTACCAGGTCAGGCGATAGTTCTTTAGCACAAAGAACACGGAAGAAATAGCTCAACTCTGCTAGTACTAGCCATTCATCCTCAGGGATGAATCCACACAACATCACCGGCATTACCCCGCTCAATCCATATGTGCCAATTATGACTCTTGAGACCAAATATCTTCAATTTATCAAGACTTGCTCCCCTCTTTAGATTCGATGCATACCCATCGGGGAACATCAAATGCATTTTCACCCACAAGATAATTTCCCTCATAGCTGGCCTTCCAAGATCGAACCATGCCTTTAGCTTTGTCCATTTCTTCTTTCCTTTCGGTGGTTGCATATTTTGTAACGGTCTATGACATAGCGCCTCCTGATCGACTCTTGCCTTAGGATCGTCCTTTGACTTCCCATCTATGCCAAACAATGTACCAAAAAGTGCCTCGACGATATTCTTCTCAGTGTGCATCACGTCGATGTTGTGTGGGCAAAGGAGGTCTTTGAAGTCAGGCAGATCCCACAAGCATGTCTTGTGAGTCTAGGCGTGTTTTGAATTATACCCCTTGAAATACCCTGGGCACTACGCATCTAGCTCAAGAGCCTTTAACTGATCCAGGATCTCTTAGCCTATCAACGGAGGTGGTGCAGAGTCTTTCACAACTCTACCTTTGATGAAGTTCTGCTTGTCTTTCCTGAACTTATGGCGAGGATGCAGGAACTGTCTATGCATGTCGAAGCAAGAAAACTTGCGACCGACCTCAAGCCAATGAAACTGAAGAGCTCCCTTGCATGTGGGGCACGGGAACCTTCCATGCACACACCAACCAATGAATAGCGCATGCGGCAGCAAGTCATGCGTCGAGTACATGTACCACACACGCATTATGAAGTTATTTTTGCTAAAGGTGTCGTATGTCTTGAACCTATTATCCCAAGATTCTTGCAATTCGTCCTTCAGCAGCTGCATGTACACATTCATATTCTTCCCTGGATAGTTCGGCCCTGGAATTATCAACATCAAGAAAATGTTCTTTCTTTGCATAATCTGTCCGGGGGGAGACTGAGTGGAATGACAAATACGGGCCAACAGCTGTATTGGGTTGCCGTCATACCAAAAACACTGAACCCATCCGTGCTGATGGCGACTCGAGGATGCCTCGGATCCGCCGCTTTGTCATCATGTAATGCATTGAAGCGCTTCCACGCTTCACCATCTGATGTGTGCACCATAATCAGCTTCCCACCTGCATCTAGTTGGGTTCTTTTGCCTATTTTGTGCCATGTCATCTATCTTGCCGTCTCTTCGACCATGAAAAGACGTTGAAGTCTTGGTACGATTGGCATATACCGAAGAACATTAACGGGGATTTTGGTCTGCGTCTTGTCACCCATACCGTTGTCTACCACAACATACCTAGATGACTTGAAAATGGAACAATAGTTCAAGTCCGCATACTGAAGACTAAATAAGGCACATCCATTCTCACTGGCATGTATCTTCTCATAGGGCATCTTAAGAGCATGGAGGATTTTGTCTTACTGATACAAGTTAGCAGGTAGTACGTGGCCTTTGGGTAGAAAACGTCCAAATACTGTCATCATCGCGTCGTAGCATTTTCTGCCCAAGTTGAATTGAGCCTTCAGAGCCATTATTTGTGAGATGGCATCCAGCTGACAAAGCTCAGTGTGCTCATGGAGAGGACGTTTTGAAGACTCCAACATTTCATTGAAGGCCTTTGTAGATTCCTCCATCTCATCATCCGAGTCCCAAGCATCATCAAAGTCTTGCACCATGTCTTCCATCCCAGTACCATGCTAGTCGGTGCAACGACGAAGAACCTCGGCTCTGGTGCGTTGGTCAGACTCGCCATGAAATGTCCGCACTGTATAATCTGGCGTAAGACCCTTCTTCTTCAGGTGTTTGCCGATTTCATCCTCTGTCCTCTTGTGTCAATTGTTGCACCCCGCACAGGGGCACCAGGTTCTCCTCTTGCCATTTGCAAATGCGATTCTCATAAACCCCTTGGTTTTTGTTAACCATTCAGTTGTCATGTTTTTCTGACTAGTGTGACCGGTGTACATCCACGCACGATCACTCATCTTGACTAGCTACTGGAAACATAAGAAATATATGTATAAATTAATCTGCATGTATATATTCATCAGTTAGTGGAGTTTGTCACTTTTATTACGTCCATGCAACCTAGATGCTAATAGGTAAAGATAGGTCCTAATCCCACCGGAGTATGTGTAGATTGGGTTCGTTTTCCCATGCTCTGCTCCAGATCTGACACAAAATTTTGGCAGTACCTCCCCGCTTTTCTCCTGATACATGTCTCGGCAATAACCACAGAGGATGTGTACCCGGTGAACAACAGGGAGGCACTGACGAAATTCTGCATCGGATCAGGAGTAGAGCATATGGGAAAACGAACCCAATCTACACATACTCGGACTGTCCATGGAACATTGGACAATTCGAAAGAATCACGGTTATAAATATGCAAATGCATGCATATTTATAGATGTAACCCTTTCGAATGGGAGACGCATAGTGGTAACACATACTAATGATTGAAGACACCTGAGGGAGTCCAGGACTAGGGGGTGTCCGGATAGCCGAACTATCATCATCAGCCGGACTCCAAGACTATGAAGATACAAGATTGAAGACTTCGTCCCGTGTCCGGATGGGACTTTCCTTGGCGTGGAAGGCAAGCTTGGCAATACGGATATGTAGATCTCCTACCATTATAACCGACTCTGTGTAACCCTAGCCCTCTCCGGTGTCTATATAAACCGGAGGGTTTTAGTCCGTAGGACAACAATTACAACAATCATACCATAGGCTAGCTTCTAGGGTTTAGCCTCCTTGATCTCGTGGTAGATCCACTCTTGTACTACCCATATCATCAATATCAATCAAGCAGGAGTAGGGTTTTACCTCCATCGAGAGGGCCCGAACCTGCGTAAAAACATCGTGTCCCTTGTCTCCTGTTACCATCCGCCTAGACGCACAGTTCGGGACCCCCTACCCGAGATCCGCCGGTTTTGACACCGACATTGGTGCTTTCATTGAGAGTTCCTCTATCTCGTCACCGATAGGCTTGATGGATCCTTCGATCATCAACAACGACGCGGGCTAGGGTGAGATTTTTCTCCCCGGACAGATCTTCGTATTCGGCGGCTTTGCACTGCGGGCCAATTCGCTTGGCCATCTGGAGCAGATCGAAAGCTACGCCCCTGGCCATCAGGTCAGATTTGGAAGCCTGAACTTCACGGCCGACATCCGCGAAGACTTGATCTTCGACGATTTCGAGCCACAGCCGTGCGCGCAGCACTGTCATGATGAGCAAGATTTAGCTCTGCTGCCGGATAGTGTCCTGGAGGCAGCGCACGAGTCCGCTCTGATCCTCAATTCGGAGCCGGCTGCCCAGATCGAGGACGGGTGGCTAGACACCGCCTCGGGGGCTTCTACCCCTACGGCGATGGAGTCGAACACTGACCTTGTCACTTGTAAAGCTCGTGACTCCGAGGTGCCGGACTCCTCGCCGGACTCCGAACCTCCCGCGCCCCCTCCAATCGAATCCGATCGGGCGCCGATCATGGAGTTCACCGCCGCGGACATCTTTCAACACTCACCTTCTGGCGACGTCCTGAATTCGCTAAAGTATCTCTCGTTATCAGGAGAGCCCTGGCCGAACTACGGTCAGGACGGTTGGGATGTGGACGACGAAGAAATTCAAAGCCCACCCACCACCCACTTTATAGAAACTGTCGACGATTTAACCGAGATGCTAGACTTCGACCCCGAAGACATCGACGGTATGGACAACGATGCCGGAGACGACCAAGAACCAGCGCTTACTGGGCACTGGAAAGCCACCTCAACTCATGACATTTACATGGTGGATACACCAAAAGGAAGCGATAACAAGGAACAACGGGACGCGGCGAAGGATAATTCCCCCGCAAAACAACCAAAATGGCGACGCAAGCGCCGCCCGAAGTCCCGCCTCAATAACAACAGCACCCATAATGACCCAGCCGTAGAGCAGGGCAAACCAGTGGACGACGAACATGCAACCAAGCAACCATCCGAACAGGATGAATCAGACAAGCAACCCATCCCCGGCGAAAACAACAGTCCAGACGATCTCATGCCGGACACATCACCGGAGCATAAGAACCTTCACAAAAGGCTCGTCGCCACCACAAGAAGTTTGAAGAAGCAGAAACGGAAGCTCAAAACAGCGGAAGACGTACTCAGAATGAGATAGAGCAAAGTACTCAAGACCGCAGACAAATACGGCAATAGTTACCAAGCAAAGAGCTACCCGAAGCGCAAGCTGTTGCCCGAATTCGACGAGGAGGCCGTAGAGCCACCACAATCAAAAAGCAATGAGGCCGCCTGGCCGGATAGACGACCAGATGACAGGCTAAGAGCGGCAAGAGGCGCCGCACACAAGCCGGCACATGACACACATAAAGATCCTCACAAAAAGGATGGCCCGCTCAGGTCCATTTATGGGCCAAAAAGAGGGCCCCTGGAAGCAACACAACACGCCGAGTGTTCGAAGATAACGACACACCTAAATACAGGGGCGCCGCACACCCACTATGCTTCACCGATGAGGTACTAGATCATGAATTTCCAGCGGGTTTTAAGCCCGTAAACATAGAGGCATACGACGGAACAACAGACCCTGGAGTCTTGATTGAGGATTACATCCTACACATACATATGGATAGAGGAGACGATCTCCATGCCATAAAATACCTACCCCTCAAGCTCAAAGGGCCAGCTCGGCATTGGCTCAAAAGCCTCCCAGAAAATATCATTGGAAGTTGGGAAGAGCTCGAGGATGCGTTTAGAGCAAATTTTCAGGGGACTTATGTCCGCCCTCCGGATGCAGACGATTTAAGTCACATAACTCAACAACCCGGAGAGTCAGCGTGCAAATTCTGGAACAGGTTCCTCACTAAAAAGAACCAAATAGTCGACTGTCCGGACGCCGAAGCCTTAGCAGCTTTTAAACATAACGTCCGAGACGAATGGCTCGCCAGACACCTCGGCCAAGAAAAACCAAGAACAATGGCCGCGCTAACGAGCCTCATGACCCGCTTTTGCGCGGGAGAAAATAGCTGGCTGGCAAGATGCAGCACCAGCGACCCAAGTACATCCGAGGTCATAGATGGAAATGGGAAATCACGACGTAGAAAAGATCAGCGCCGAAATAAAGAAAATGGCCCAAAGAACACGACGGTCAACGCCGGATTCAAAAGCTCTCGGCTGAACAACAAAACACTGCCTCTTAAGGACAACAGTGACGAGCTATCCAACCTAAACAAAATTTTGGATCAGATATGTCAAATCCACAGTACCCCCGAGAAGCCTGCAAACCACACCCACCGAGATTGTTGGGTCTTCAAGCAGTCCGGCCGACTCAACGCCGAACACAAGGGGCTCGACACGCCAAGCGAGGATGATGAAGAACCCCACAAGCAGAGCGCCGGAAAACAAAAGACTTTCCCACAAGAAGTCAAAACAGTAAACTCACTTCATGTGATAATACGGAACAATAGTGCGGCACCCGCTAAAGTACGCGTCGCACGGTCCACCCCAGCGGAATCCCGAGATTGGATGTCAAAACCAATTACTTTCGACCACCTTGATTACTCCAGAAGTATTCGAAACGCAGGATGGACTGCTTTGATATTGGATCCTATAATTGACGGACTACAATTTACACAAGTCCTAATGGATGGCGGCAGCTATTTAAACCTGCTATATCCGGACACAATCCGCAAGTTGGGGATAGACCCTACTAAAATTCGCCATAGCCGCACTTCCTTCAAAGGAGTGACGCCAGGACCTTACGCCAAGTGCACGGGCTCCTTACTACTAGAAGTTGTTCACCCGACAACTTCCGTCGCGAAAAGCTAATCTTCCATGTCGCCCCATTTAAAAGTAGCCATCAAGCACTATTGGGACGTGAAGCTTTCGCCCGCTTTAATGCAATACTGCATTACGCGTCTCTTACACTTAAAATGCCCGGTCCGCGCGGCATCATCTCATTAAAAGGTAACTTCGAGTGTTCCTCGACCACGAAAGATCGTGAGACTGCCTTAACAGCCACACACTAAACCGGCCTTGCTAATCAAAGCCCCTACAAGACGGGTCGTGCAGACCCCAGACACGGCTAGACGAGTCCGGCATAATTAACTAGGGGCTTACTAGCCGCATACCCCTTTACAAGGGGCTGCAAGCACGGACAATGAAAGCCAATAAAGCTCAACCTTATTTCATTTTTTAAATCATACTCTGTTTTAAATACATCTTCTGCATGATACCTTTTCAAACTAAGTTCTTCTCTTTTATAGATGAACAGCGTGCTACACCCGTCCAGGATACAGCACAACGGAGACACAGGCGCAGACGTGCAGTAGGGACCTGTTACAAGGATTCCCTTCAGATTAAGACCCTGCGTAAACCTTTTTTACTGTCTCTTGTTGCTATACATCCCCTGGTTTCTTACCATAACCAGGGAGGAGGCTGGCGTTTTGGCATCGGCCGCGTCAGAAGATTTCGCGCGTACCTCGACACTAGGGGCTTAGGGCATTGATCTGCCCGTTATCGTAAAGACCGAATACCTCAGGGAGTGTTCGGTGTCTCGAGTTAGGCCTTATATGCATCAGCTCCGAATCATGTCTTTGGTCAAATGTTGGGTTTGCCCGGCTCCTGTGTTTTGCTGCCTTACGTTCTGTATCATCGGCTAACGCGGCACCAGGAGAACTACTGCGATTGTGCCCCGGTCCGACCGGGCGAGCACCTTAGTAGAGAAAGCCGAAAACTGACTATCATGATATAGCGAGAGACTGCTCAACCACTCGATCGACTACCAGAATGTCTAGAATTCCTCTGCTTTGACGAAGGACCGTTTCCCGGTCAGGCACATCCGCACCCCGAATTCGGAGAGCGCGGTGCCGCTAGGGGCTATATCGTAGCCCCACCTTCGAACTCCTATGGCTAAGTGAAAGTGATAAAGCATTATAGTCCGGTTGCCTAGTTTGCTACGCTACCACCTCCTTTACAGGACCAAGACGTTGGATTAAGTGTGAAAATGCGCTATTTTGCAAACACCCCCGCACCATGTGCGTGGGGGCTGAAGCCGAAGACTGCCATCTTTGAGGTTATATGCACGTATACATTAACGACCGCACAGGAGATATTTCCATACTTGAACGCACAAGTATAAAAAGCACTTATATTATGAATATCATTTTACAATTCATACAAGTCATTTGAACATAACATTTTTCGAGCACTACGACTCTATTACACAAGCGCCCTGCAGGACTTCCCCAAAATAGTGCTCGACGGGTAACCGGCTCTCGTCCGAACCCTGGGTTGCAACATCGGTGGCATCCATCTCCATCCAGTATGTCTTCACACGGGCGAGAGCCATCCGTGCACCCTCTATGCATGTCGACCGCTTCATCGCCTTGATATGCGGCACCGCCCCAAGGAATTGCTGTAATAAGACAAAATAACTCTTCGGCTTGGGCCTATCCGGCCAAATATGAGCCACTACATCCGTCATGGCAAATCCGGACAATCTATTCAGCTCAGCCCACTCAGCCAACCGATCGGTCAACAGAAGTGAACGCTCCGGACTGTGGAATTGAGACCAAAAAAGCTCTCCCAATACAGTTGTTGGCTTCGGAAGTGCACAACCGCATCCGCCGCACTCGCCGCCAAATCCAGATAAGGATCCTCCGCACCCCATAGCTGGCCAAGCTGAGCATACTTCTGATCTGTGAACTTCCTGTGCAGCAGAAAGGGCTTACCAGCCGCAATGTCTCCGGCCTGATGCAGCTCCTCCTTTATAGACCTCATTGCAGAACGAGCATCCTTGGCTTTGGCGGTGGCCTTCTTCAGGTCCTCTTGCTCCGCTCGGTGTTCTTTTTCAAGAACCTCATAGCAGTCGGTAACATCCTTCAGCTTCACGGCCATTCCAGCCATCTCCTCCCTGCTTCGGTAGTGCACAGCCCTTGCGGCTTCTAGCTCTTCGGCTGCCTTCGAGGCAGCTGCATCACTCCTTCTGGCCTGCTCCTTGGCTCGAGCAAGCTCTGCCCGAAGGTCCTCCACAGCAGCGGCACTATCTGCATTAAGCATACATGCTGTAAGGAGTGGGCATCAGCCCCCTAACTAGGTGACCACGGAGAAACAACCTACCTTGTGACTCGTCAAGTCGTTTATTGACCAGCGCGATGTCCGCATCCGCAACGTCGAGTTGCTGCTTCAGTTCGGCAACTCCATCAGTCCGGCTGGCCACCGGACTATCCGCCACCTGCATAGGAAAGGTGAGAATTAATACCTGAGATTATGATCCTCAGCACGCTGTCGCTTTCGACAACATACCGAGTCTCAGGGGCTACTATCTATACAGGGCACACTTTATGTGTAAAACTCTCAAAAGGTATGTCATTTTTACGTACCTCAAACCCCGCCAGCAAACTTCTGACGGCATCATGCAACCCGCCCTTAGCGGATGAAATTCTTTCAATCACCGTACTCGTTAATGTACAGTGACCTTCTGAGATAGACGCCCTCTCGAGCAGATCCTTCAGCTCCCCCGGCCATACACCAGTTGGTGCCGAACTCTCCGGCCCTGCCGGACTCGGGGATACCCTCCGTGACGACACCTCAGGGTCGTCTGCCCCGCCTGGCAGTGCGGCAGATGGAGGCGTCTCACTCTCCATCATCTCTGGACGAAGGTCCCCCGAAGACGAGCTCAGCTGAGAAGGACGAAGATCCGAACTACAAGTTAAAAACTTCGGTTATCCTCAGAAGCAAAAATAGGGATGTCCCTTATTACTGAACTCCCCTTTTTCTACTTACGGCTCGCTGGAGGGCTGATTCCCTAGGGGAGATAGTGCGGCCGGGGCTTCCCCCGGCGCAGGACCCTCTGGTGAAGATTTCTTCCCCCGCTTTGAGGCCTTAGCCTCTGGATCTTCTGAAGTGGTCCTCTTCTCCCCCTGGAAGGAGGGATTCTCGATCCCCCCTTTCCCGAAAGCCTCCTTGGTAGAGGCGGTAATTTCTCTATTTTCCCCTTCGCCTTCCTCTGAAGGCGCAACCTCCAGCATCCTGACCAAGACGGGATCCGGCGCGGTCTCCGGGAGGGGGGCCGGACACCATATCAGTTTTGCTTGCGCTATCCACTCCTGTTCAAAGGACGATTGGTTAAAAGGCAAATCCAAGATATGCAAACGAACGGTATGTCCGGACACAGAGCTACTTACTTGAGTATCCAGGCGAATGCAGCTTAGGCCGGCGTCCTCGGTCAATTCCGGACACACCTCTTGTGATCCGAAGAACAATTTGTACATCTCCATGGGTGTTGTACCCATAAAGTGTTGGAGAGCTCATGGTCCCTCCGGGTTGAATTCCCACAGGCGGAGAGGGCGATGTTTGCAGGGCAGAAGACGCCTAATCAGCATAACCTGCGTCACCACGACCAGATTGATCTCCCTCTCTTGGAGGTCTCGAATCTGGCCCTGCAATAGAGGTACGTCCTTGGACGGCCCCCACTCAAGCCCTTTGCCGACCCATGACGCCAGCCGCTGTGGAGGACTCGGGCAAAAGACGGGTGGCGGCCTCTGCCTGCTGCCCCTGGGAGTGGTAATATAGAACCACTCCTGCTGCCACAAACCGAGCTCCTCCTGAAAAGAGCCCTCGGGCCATGGAGCATCGGCCCTCTTGCTTATAATCGCCCCGCCGCACTCTGCTTGACGCCCCTCAATCATCTTCGGCTCCACGTTGAAGGTTATGAGCCACAAACCGAAGTGAGGGGTAGTGTGGAGGAAGGCTTCGCAGACAACAATAAATGATGAGATATGGAGGATGGACTCCGGAGCCAAGTCATGGAATTCCAGCCCATAGTAAAACATGAGCCCTCTCACAAAGGGATCCATCGGGAAGCCTAAACCCCGACGGAGGTGAGACACGAACACGACGCTCTCGCCGGGCTCGGGAGTGGGAATGACTTGCCCATGGGCAGGCAGCCTATGCGAAATCTCGTAGGTTAAGTACCTGGCTTCTCTCAGCTTTAGCACGTCCTCCTCCATGACGGAGGAGGGCATCCACCGGCCCTGTAGGACAGAGTCGGACATTGTCGAAGGTTCGAAGCGCTCGAATCTAGAGCTCCGAGTGTTCGAACTCGGGGCGAGGGGCGGATTCGATTAAGGAGTGAAGAAAAGAAACGAGCCTTGGTCTCCTTATAAAGAGGGAGAATACCAAGAGCCGTCCCCGTGACCGTTTGGAACTCACCTTCGATGGAGGAGGCGTGGCAACGGGCACGGTTGGGTTACCCACGTCCGTATTGATGGGAATCCTGGAATAAGGGGAACACAATCTCTGCTTCGACAAGACGTGCCAAGGGAACCGCTTCGCTAAACACGCTGAGGTGGTATAATAAAAACGGTTCAAGTAAAGGCTTGGTAGTGGTGTGACATCACGCCAAAAAATACATCAGGAGATTGAACTTGTGTGAATATTATTCTCTCTACGGTGGTATGTGGAATTTATTTTATAGAGCCGGACACTATCCTGGTGTTCACAATCTTCTATGAATTATTCCGAGGAGGAACCCGCCTTGCAATGCCGAAGACAATATGCGTGTCGGACTCATCGTCATTGAACCCTGGTTCAGGGGCTACTGAGGGAGTCCTGTACTAGGGGGTGTCCGGATAGCCGAACTATCATCATCAGCCGGACTCCAAGACTATGAAGATACAAGATTGAAGACTTCGTCCCGTGTCCGGATGGGACTTTCATTGGCGTGGAAGGCAAGCTTGGCAATACGGATATGTAGATCTCCTACCATTATAACCGACTCTGTGTAACCCTAGCCCTCTCCGGTGTCTCTATAAACCGGAGGGTTTTAGTCCGTAGGACAACAATTACAACAATCATACCATAGGCTAGCTTCTAGGGTTTAGCCTCCTTGATCTCGTGGTCGATCCACTCTTGTACTACCCATATCATCAATATCAATTAAGCAGGAGTAGGGTTTTACCTCCATCGAGAGGGCCCAAACCTGGGTAAAAACCATCCGACTAGACGCACAGTTCGGGACCCCCTACCCGAGATCCGCCGGTTTTGACACCGACAACACCTATAGCTACCAAGTTTCATCGGCACGAAGACTGAAACAGAGGAAATCAAGGGGGGGAAAGGAGATGGCATTTGTGCTAACCCACGAAAGCAGGGGCGGAGCTCGTCGAACACTAGACCCTCGCAGCAACGAAAAAAATGCATATTTAAATAGAAAGATGAGTTTCATAGCAATATTGTTTTTCCCTCAACCTAACTAAATATTTACAACAGGACGAGTGGGTTAGGGGTTCCTCGGCGTCGATAGAACCCTAAATAGCAAGTATCATTGGTGCAAGATACATGAGGTGCTCGGTGTTGAACACTAGATCCACCTACCACAAGTGACCCCGGCGCCCGGCGTCCCGCAACAATAGTTCGGGTGGCCAATGACGGTCGGACACCTTAGCAAATTTGTCTGGCAGCCTTTGCAACGAGGATTAAAGTCAAGTTTTAAAAGTTCAAACAACCTAACCGAGTTGAGTCTGTTTGGGTGGTTCAACTTTCAACACTTAGCTTTCAATCATCATCTCAGAGGCTGCCTGACAAATTTGCGATGGTGTTCGACCGCCATCGACGCCAAGAACTGTTGCTGCGGACGCAGGACATGTTTGGCCACTTGTGGGACGTGGATGTAGTATTCGACACCGACGGCCACATGTATCTCACACTGACGATACTTGCCATTTAGGGTACCATCGACACTGAGGAACCCCATAACCCGCTCGTCCCCGGGTGAAGTAATTAGCATGCATTCAATAAGCAAAACTACATCATCTGTTGCGTCCGTACATCAACGAATATTATCACTAATACAACTCGAATAATATCATTTATATAGCATCGCTTATACAACTAGAACCATAGCGAATGACGGGTATCGGCGCAGGCGGATGACACCCAAAGAGAAGGAACCATCATAGGATCATAGCTCCAGTGAGGTCCCTGAAGAACCTGCCAGGTTTTGTCGAACCTGCCCTCCAACGCAACCATGTAGCGATGGACGTACTCGTCCTCCTCGCTAACACGGTGACGTACCACCTCCGTGGTGTCCAAAAGCTTCGGCACCATCACTGGCCCACGCGACCGCCACCAAACAACGTTCGGGTCAACGACGGGCTGGCTCCTCACCAAGCTACGCCCCCCGGAAGGTAGAACCTCCCAGTACCAGCCCGGCAGAGCCCAGTCTCGGACATGGCCCCTCTAATCGAGGCCTCCTCCGCCTAGTCGATGATGAGGATGCGGGATAGGCATCGTGGATGTCGATGCGGGAATAAATGCTTTAACTAAAACAATAACAGCAAATATCACATGTTCAAAATCAACCAGAAACTTAACCTAAACCTAATCAATATAAACCTGAACTAAACTAACTAAACTAAACTAAACTAAATTAACTAAACTAAAACTAAACCAAACTAAATCAAAAGCTTAACCTAAATTAAACAAAACTAAACCAAAAAAACTAACTAAGCAAAATAAGACCTAAACTAAATTAGAATAAACCTAATTAAACATAATCTAAGAAAAAGAAAGGAATCTCACCTTTGGACGAGGCGGGGCGGCGAGGCGGGGCGGTAGGCCGGAGCGGCCGGTGCGGTGAGGCGGGCCGGCGGGGTGTCCGGGGCAGGCGGGCCGATGTGGAGGGGCGGGGCTGCCAGGGCGGGGCCGGGGCAGCGCCGCGAG
>NC_057810.1:324836069-324912604 GCF_018294505.1 Triticum aestivum | reverse complement strand
TGAGCCAGCGTGGCAGGCCGACGCGGACGGGGCGGCACCGCGGGGTGACGAGGGGCCCCGGGGCGGCGAGGGGGCCCGGGGCGGCGAGGCGGCCCGGCGTGGATTGGGACGAGGAGGGGTGGCAGCGCTGGGTTGGGAATGGGAGGGAGATAGACGTGGGGAGAGAGGGGCAAGGCTGGGTGTTTTGTTGGATAGGGCACGGCTCTTTGCCTTCCGCTAGCAGACGGCAAAGAGCCGAGCTAACGGACGTCGTTAGGCCACTTTCTTTGCCGTCTGCTAGCGGACAGCAAATAAAGTGGCCGTTAGGTGGCTCTCGTCAGCGGTCCACCTTGCCTCTTTGCCGTCAGCTAACGAACGACAAAGGTTCTATGCCATCAGCTAGCTGACAGCAAAGATTTTGCGGATGGAAAACAATTTCTTTGCTGTCAGCTACTCCATTGCCGTCCATTTTCTTAAAGCTAATGGTAAAGACCGTCTTTGCCATCAGTTAGATGACGGCAAAGAAACGACTGACGACAAAGTTCCTGATTCCTGTAGTGGTAGCCCCAATGCCACCTGAAGGGTCACCGAATGGAATATTGAGCTGCAGGCGTTCCAGCTGGAGATCAGCACCACCAGGGCCATCAAGGGCGCAACCCTCGCTAACTTTATGGCTGAATGGACTGATGCACCGAGCCAAGAAGTAGGTGAGAACCGCTCTCTCACCCCGGGAGACGAGGCTCCTGACGGCTGGGTCATGTACTTCGACGGCGCATTCGTGCGCCAGGGCGCGGGGACTGGAGCCGTGCTCATCTCGCCCACCCACGACAAGCTCTACTACGCCGTGCAACTCTGCTTCCAACACGGCGAGACGGTCTCCAATAATATCGCCGAGTTCGAAGTCCTGATCGCCGGGCTCAAGGCCGCGGTTGCTCAGGGGGTCAGGCGCCTCACCATCAGGGGCGACTCCCAGCTCCTCGTCAACTTCTTCAAATAGGAGTACACACCAAAGGACGAGCACATAGAGGCATACCTCGAGGAGGTACGCAAAGTTGAGAAGCAATTCTTAGGTATGGAATTGCAGCACGTACCATGTGGCACGAACAAGGAGGTGGACGACATCGCCAAGAGGGCGTCTCGACGCCTCCCCCAGGAGCTTGGTGTCTTCGAGGAGCGGCTCTTCAGGCCATTGGCAGTTCCCCCCGTTGCCAAGACGGACCTGCCTTGGGAAGAGCTGCCCACGGCTCCCACCATGGGCACCCCAGCCTGTGGCCCGGCCACAGGAGCCCGCCAGCTCCTCGCGCTCGAGCCTCAGGAGGGTTGCTGGACTGAGGAATTCAAAGCATACCAGCTTCAGGGCACCCTGTCGGAGAAATATGAATATGTAGAGCGGTTGGCCTGCTAGGCCACCGCATACTGCGTCCAGGACAGTGAGCTGTACCGAAGGCGCCCCAACGATGTCTCCCTACGATGCTTCTCCAAGGAGCAGGGGTGCGAGCTGCTGGCCGACATACACGGTGGGGAATGCGGGCATCATTCCTCGTCATGCACCCTTGTGGTAAGGTGTTCCAGAGCAGATTCTACTGGCCCACATCGCTCAACTACGTCGTTGAATTGGTAAGATCTTGTGAAGCCTGTCAATTCCGTGCTAAGAAGATCCACCAGCCCGCCCAGGGCCTCCAGAGTATCCTGCCCTCATTACTATGTGCGGTCTGGGGGTTGGACATCTTGGGCCTGTTCCCTCGAGCGCCCAGGGGTTACCGCTACCTCTGGGTCGCCGTCGACAAGTTCACCAAGTGGGAGGAGGTGGAAGCTGTCCGCACCATCCCGGCCGGCTCTGCGGTCAAGTTCATCAAGGGCCTCGTGAGCTGCTTCGGGGTGCCCAACTGCATCATCACCAACAATGGCTAGAGTTCACGAGCAATCTCTTTAAAACATACTGTGCTAACCTTGGCACATAGATATGCTACGCTTCAGTGGCGCACCTGCGGAGCAATGTCCAGGCCGAGTGCACCAATGCGGAGGTCTTGTGGGGCCTCAACGCGTGGAGCTTCAAGAAAAAGCTTGAGGCCTATGGCAGGGGCTGGCTCGACGAACTCCCGTCCGTGCTGTGGTCCATCTGCACCACCGCGACCAAGCCCACAGGCGAGACCCCGTTCTTCCTCGTCTGCGGAGCCGAGGCGGTCCTCCCTCACGAGGTCAGGCATCGCTCCCTGTGGGTCTTGGCATTCGATGAGGCGCATTAGGATGCCTCGCGGGGGATGGACCTGGTGTTGGGGGAGGAACGCCGCCGTCAAGCCTCGCTCTGAGCTATGAGGTACCAGTAGGTGCTGCGGCGCTACCACTACCACAACATCCATTCCAGGACCCTTGAGGTGGGTGACCTCGTCCTAAGGCGGGTGATCTCCAGGGAAGGGCTTCACAAGCTCCCCCCCCATGTTGGAGGGCTCGTTCAGGGTCACCCGTTTCTCCAGGCCTGGCACCGCACGCCAAGAGACGTAGGATAGGGTCCCCATCTAGAATGCTGGGAACATCCAGCACCTCCAGAAGTTCCAACCGTAAAGAAGGCTCTGTGCCTGTGAAGGTCCCCGCTCGTGACACTCTAACGTAATAAAGAGTTGGGGTTGTACACGCCCCGGAGTCTCCTGAGCGTCACCCTTGGGCCTCACGGGGGCTCCCACCCACGTCCTAGTGGCAGCACTTAGCTGCATGCTGGTGAGAAGACTAGCGTAGGTGCTGGACATGGCTATTCTTTTGCTTGCTTTCTATATCTGATTTGCAACTTGTTGAATGAAATTTGTACCATTGGTGTCTCTTTTTGAGGGTTGGGAATTTTTATTCTTCTCCTTGCCTGGTTCGTTCTCTCAAGCCTTGCCTCAGGAGGAGTTGCAGTTGCCCGTGGCTCCTCCTCGCGCGTCCCGCGCGTTGGGGCTGGGCAGGTGTGTGCGTTTTGGGCTTTCCCGCGAACACAACTTGCCAAAGCCTCAGTCCCTGGCCTTGTGGCGTGTCCGTCCTCGCGCGACGCTCTCGAGCGAGCTCGCGTGCAGTGCGCCACCGAGGCTTCCTAGTCCAACAGCTGCAAGGGCGCCCCTGAGGCCTGGTGATCCCAGGTCACCTCTCGGCAAGGCGTGCTCCCACGACATGGGAGTTCATCGCAGGAACCCTAAGCTAAGTTATCACAATCAAAATTGATGGCAACACAAATATCAGGAGGCAGCATAGAAACAATAACATAACGACGCAATCGCCATAGTTCATTACACACCCTAGTACGGCCTCCTACTTCTTCTTTTTTTGCAACAGAAAGAAAGGAATAAAAGCAAGTACGTCGCAACGACAGCTCCTAAGGCCCGACCCTAGTCGGCTCACCCGG
The DNA here is from genome assembly GCF_018294505.1 of Triticum aestivum. Classification (NCBI taxonomy): domain Eukaryota; kingdom Viridiplantae; phylum Streptophyta; class Magnoliopsida; order Poales; family Poaceae; genus Triticum; species Triticum aestivum. The sequence goes on along the minus strand of NC_057810.1, from coordinate 324,909,252 downwards.
AGTCCTCCTCCCGCTTCACCGGGGCGTGGCGGCGACGCATCTCTCCCCTCCCGGACCGAGCTCCGCGACGTGGTGGCTCGTCGGATTCATTGTCGCTGGAGCTTTCCTCAGAGGAAGAGTCGCCGCTGCTGGAGGCAGCACGACCATCGCCAAGGGCGAGTGCATCACCGACGATGACGCCGCCCCTCTGACCGTCGTCATCATCACCGTCGTCGTCGTTGTCGCTCTCCGGGCAGCACCCTATGAGCGGGCTGTCCTCCCCAAAGATCCTCATGTAGAGGGTCACGATGCCATCGTACCCAAAGTTGAGGGTGTACCTCTCGTGCGGGTCCCATGTGCGGGCAAACGACTACAACCCGTGGTTCTGGAAGACGTGCCCCCAAGACCGCCAAAGGCAGCGCCAGCCTTTAAGGGAGGACGGCGATGTCCGCGGGGAGCTGTTGCCGGTGTTGCAGCATACTTGCGGGGGTGCCCGCATCCCATCTTGGGCAGAGGCGAGTCTGGTCCCTCCTTGGGGGCCTTACCTTTCTCTGCGGCAGAGAACCTCCTCGTCGGCTCCATGGGTGCTCTAGTGAGACGATGGAGAGAGAAGAAGGAGAAGCAAGGGGCGAGAAGACAAAGATGGGCAGGGGCTCCACCCCCTCCCCCATTTATAGCCGAAGGGAGGCCAATCGCTGGCCCCCCACGATCTCGAGTGATGATGGCTTCCTCTGCATGCAGCAGGCAGTTGTCAAGTCGGATGGTTGCCGAGGCAGCATGGGGAAGCGGAGACGCCCACGTCCCATCAAGCGCCATGCATCAACTCGGTCCGCAGGCGATTGGGGCCCCCGGCACTCTGCACTTGCTCTTTAGCTTCGCCTCGAAGCCAAGTGCGAGCGCGCCTTGGGCCCCGGGGCTATTGTCGGCGTTTTGGGAACCAGGTTACCCAGACTTGCCTGCCTGTGGCCCATGGAGTGGCTCCACCGACGGCCTGGTACGGCCCATCTACAACCAGAACAAGACAAGACACTCGCAAGAGGCCAAGCCTCACAAGGCGGACGACATCAAGACATCCTGAAGGAGCAGCCTTCCCAGGCGGCTCCTAAGGAGTGGAGATTCCGATGCAAGAACTCACCTCATGAGGCTGAGGTGACGCCAGCCATGACGACCAAGGCTAGGCGCGTGCCAGCAGGTGGAGAGTGGCAGGTTTCCTCTTTGGTGCTGAGGAGGCAAGCGCAGGTGTAGAGTCCCAAGGAATCAGCCAAAGGTTGCCGAACGCGTGCTACAAGACGAGGACCGCGAGAACGGCAGGACGGATGTCATCGTTAAGCCCACCAGGATGTCACGATCAGAAGCTTTGCATGCGAAGACCACCTTTTGTCAGGATAAGATGTACTACTTGCTCCCTTTCAAATTGGCCGTTGTGGGAGCCCTTCCCGCCTAAGTTTTGGGGGAAGAGGACCATGGCCATTATAAGTATGTCCTAGCCAACACCGTAGAAAAGGGTTGAGTCCTAGAGAGATAGCTTCTCGAAGCTGCCACCACCAAAAGAACAAGCCTCCTGAGGTTGTTCTTCCCCTTGTACTAGTTCATTATCAGCCCTCGTGAGGCTAATCCACCACAAAGCAGGAGTAGGGTCTTACACCGCAAGGTGGCCCAAACTTGGGTAACTGCCGTTTCAATTTCCTTCCCATTCATCGAGCTAGGCCGTGAGACCAGCGAGTCGGTCGGCTAGAGAAGTTGAGTTCTTCATGCATGCCTTAGAGTTTGAACCTTTCTTGGGTATGCGGAGCCTAGAATCCGATAGCTAGCAAATAGATTGTGAAGCAACCAACCAAGAAACAAAATTTCACATAAACGAGCATTAAGCATAACTAACACCGAATAATGCACCACATGTAGGATGTAATTTCATTGCATAACTATTGATTTTCGTTCTTGTCAGATTCAGGGCTCCACAGACCCAAGAAGGTTCAAACACTTGGGCATGTGCGAAGAACTCAACCTCTCTCGTCTCCCTATAGCCTAGCTCCGCTGGATTCGCGTGAACAAGGAACAAGAAGAACATGGCAGTTTACCCAAGTTCGGGCCACCTCGTGGTGTAATACCGTACTCCTGCTTTGGGGTGGATTGGCTCACGAGGTGCTGAGGATGAACTAGTACAGTGGATGAACGACCTCACGAGGGCTCTCGTGGTGAGGATGGAAAGGATCTGATACCCCTACTATAGTGGTGGCTAACCTATATTTATAGTGGCCTCGGTCCTCTTCCCCAAAGCTTAGGCGGAAAGGGATTCCACAGTGGCCTACTCGAAGGGGAACATGTAGTACATCTTATCCTGACGAAAGGTGGTCTTCGCCTGCAAAGCTTTTGGTCATGACGCAGTGGTCGGCTCGGCGACGACATCCATCCTGCCGCGCCCGTGGTCTCGGTCTCGTTGCACTAGAATGGAAGCCTTTAGAAGATTCCTCAGGAACCCGGGTGATGTGTAGCATCCCACGTTCATCCCCATGTACACTCCGACTACTCTCCAAACCCCAAGAGGACATATGAAGAGACCTCGAACATACACCATTGGACACAAGGTGAACTCGCTCCTCTCTGAACCTTCACTTTCCACATGTGAGACATGGTTACTACCTCAAATATGTGTGCTATGCATGACCAGGAACAAGGAGGAAGACCATGGACGAGCTAGCGAGGACGCCAAGTACAAGGACCAAGAGAAGGAGCTGCCGAGGAAGCTCCAGCGAGCGGACGTCCGGACGACACCGGACGACCGGCCTCTCACAACGAGCGGACGTCCGGCCCTTGGCGGACGACCGGCGCCTGAAGACCAGCCTACGCCAGCTACACACCTCCAAGCGAGCGGACGCCCGACCCCACACCGGACGTCCGGCAATATTAACGGAAGTCCGAAACTTCCGGACGTCCGGTGTCCCGACCACAGAACACTTTCAGCGGACGTCCGGCGCTAGCGGACGACCGGTCCCCCTGGAACCACCGAACATCCGGTGCCCAGCGGACGTCCAGTCCCTGGCTGTGTCCAGTTGCGGGCTAAGGCCCATGTACCCCTTCACTTCACCCCCATTTGCACTATGGCTATAAATAGGACACCCCCTCCTCCTAGTTAGGGTTAGCATTGGATTAGCTCATGTTTGTGTGAGAGCCTTTGCTCATCCACTTGGATACTTCTCCTCGGAGTTCACGACCTCTTTGGAGAAGATCCCCCAAGCGGATTCAAGACCCCTTCTAGGAAAGAACATCAAGGCCTCCTCACGAAGAAGAACGGTTCCTTTGTATCCTTACCTTTGTTGATTAACATGGGAATTATCATCAAGCTTTTTTTCATCACGCTCATATGATTCGCGTTCGGTACTTTGATAATTTGATATGTGGGTGGACCGGTGCTTGGGTACTACCCTTTCTTGGACAAGCATCCCACTTATGATTAACCCCTATTGCAAGCATCCGCAACTACAAAAGAAGTATTAAGGTAAACCTAACCATAGCATGAAACTAGTGGATCCAAATCAGCCCTTACGAAGCAACGCATAAACTATGGTTTAAGCTTTTGTCACTCTAGAAACCCATCATCTACTTATTACTTCCCAATGCCTTCCTCTAGGCCCAAATAATGGTGAAGTGTCATGTAGTCTATGTTCACATAACACCATTAGACGAGAGACAACATACATCTCATCAAACTGATAAGTTTAGTTGGTTAGTGTAGGTCATTACATGATCTACTTTTGTTGCTTTCTATTATGGTTTGTAATGAATCAGTCCGAGTTTAGAGACTGGAAGGTTTTATGTTGGAACGTGCATGGTCTTACTTCTGAAGCACGACAATTAGCAGTTAAGCAATAGATTGATGAATGTGGTTGCTCGGTTGTCTGTCTGCAAGAAACGAAGTGCATGCATATTGATCATTGGTTTATTAGGAAGTTCTGTCCACGATGTTTTGATAATTTTTCCTATGTGCCTTTGGTCGGTGCCTCGGCTGGTATGATCATCATTTGGAATTCTTCTTTCTTTGAGGGAAAACTAATTGAGGCAAGACATTTTGGTATTATTATGGAATTCCGCTCTAAGTATACTTCTGAAGTTTGGACTCTAGTGTCAGTCTATGGTCCATGCCAGGGTCCGGCCCGTGATGATTTTGTTCAATGGTTATATAACCTTGATATCAAGTGTGATGATAATTGGCTGCTTTTGTGTGACTTCAATTTTATGCGGTTGTTAGAAAATCGAAACCTACCTGGGGTAATGTCAGCGATATCTTTCTAGTTAATGAAGTGATTGGCCACCTGGGTCTTGTTGAGCTACCAATTAAGAGACGGCAATTTACTTGGTCGAATATGCAAACTGAACCTTTACTTGAACAGATCGATTGGTTTTTTACTTCAGTTGCATGGACCATGGATCATCCCAACACGCTAGTTTTGCCCCTTGCACGCACGGCCTCCGATCATGTTCCGTGCTTGCTCTCGATTGCTACTGCTATCCCTAAGGCTAAAATCTTTCGTTTTGAAAATTATTGGATTGACTTGCTTGGATTTTATGACTTTGTGGCCCAAGTTTGGAACAAATATGTGGCCAGACCCTCGGCTGCCCTAACTATTTCCTCTAAATTCAAAGCGCTACGATATGCACTCAAGAAATGGAACAAGAATTTGTCCATAATTAAGGCGATCATTTCTGATTGCAACAAAGTGATTCTATTCTTTGATGGACTGGAGGGGATTAGGCCTTTGTCTAGTCCGGAGTTTAATTTCAGGCGAATTGTGAAATTGCATGTGGAGGATATTTTACATTGGCAATTTGTATATAGGAAGCAACATTGTACTATACGCAGCATTAAAGTTGGTGAGGAAAACTCGAAGTTTTTCCATGCCATGGCCACGGAAAGGTATAGGAGAAACACAATTTCTTCAATTAAGAATGCTGATGGTGATGTGGTCTCGGATCACCAACAACTTGCGGTCATGTTTTGGTCTGATTTTAATCAAAGAATGGGCAATGCAAAAGGAATTCGCATGGGTTTTGATTTGGACACATTAATTACGAGAGTTGATGGCCCTGAGGATCTTCCCCAGCCTTTCACTGATTCCGAGGTTGATGCTGTCATTAAGAACATGCCACCAGACCGTGCCCCTGGTCCCGATGGTTTTTCTAGTCTGTTCTTAAAGAGGTGCTGGCCAATCCTAAAGGAAGATTTCATGCAACTTGTGAAGGAGTTTTATGAGGGGAGATGCAACCTGGAATGTCTTAACACTTCATTAATTACCCTGATACCTAAAAACCTGAGCCCTGAAGTTGTCAGAGATTTTTGGCCCATCTCATTGACCAACACGTGCTTGAAATTTTTGAATAAGCTGCTTGCTAACCGCCTTCAGAAAGTGATCCTAAGATGCATCCACCGCAATCAATATGGTTTTCTTTGGTGTCGTTCTATTCAAGATTGCCTAGCCTGGTGTTTTGAGTATATACACCAATGCAAGGCCTCGAAGCGCCCCATTGTCCTCCTAAAGCTAGATTTCACGAAGGCCTTTGACACAATTGAGCACGACCTAATTCTCAGAATTTTTTAATGCAAGGGTTTTGACTCCCGGTGGACTGGATGGATCAATAGTATTTTGTCTACGGGATCTTCTTCTGTGTTCTCAATGGTGTGCCAGGTAATCACTTTGTCTCTAGAATGGGCGTGTGTCAAGGGGATCCTCTCTCACCGTTGCTCTTTGTGATTGCGGTGGATTTATTACAATCTGTAGTCAACGAGATGTGCTCCAGGAATATTTTATCTCTGTCAATCCCAACCAACTCCAATGATTACCCGATCGTACAGTATGCCGACGACACTTTAATTGTTCTGCCTGCGATCGATGATCATCTCATTGCATTCAAGGAGATGCTTGTCACTTTTGCTGAGTCAACTGGTTTGCGTGTTAACTTTAGTAAGTCCTCTCTCATTCCTATAAACATGTCTGATGAGGAAGGACTAGGGTGGCCTCTCAGCTTGGATGCGATGTTGGGATGATGCCTTTCACGTATCTAGGTTTGCCAATGGGAACTTCTAGACCTACAATCTATGATCTGCTGCCTATGGTTGATCGTGTCGAGCGCCGCTTATCTGCCTCCTCATGCTTACTAAACCAAGGGAGCCGACTACAACTTCTTCAGTCGGTGTTGTGTTCCATGCCAATATACTTTTTGTGCACATTATCTCTCCCAAAGGGCATTTTACAACAGTTAGAGCGAATCATGAGACAATGTCTGTGGAGAGGCAACACGGATAATCCATGTCAATCACTGGCTGCTTGGGATTTAGTCTGTCGCCCTAAGAGCTTTGGTGGTTTGGGTGTTCTTAACTTGGCCATCCAAAATGAGGCTTTGTTACTAAAGCATCTCTTCCAGTTCTTCAATAAAGTGGGCGTGCCTTGGGTATCTTTAATTTGGGACACTTATTATGCATCGTCACCACCCCAAAGCACCCAGATCTGTGGTTCATTTTGGTGGCGTGATATCATGCATTTATATCCCAAATTCTGCAAGCTAGCTGTTCCACAAGTTAATGCTGGTGACACGGTGCTTTTTTGGCTTGATAGTTGGCAGCTGGGAAATCGTGTTGTCCTTTTGCACGAATGTTTCCCGAGGCTACATTCATTTGTTGTAGATGATGCACTCATAGTCAAGGAGTTTATGGAGCATCCTGATATCTTGGATCATTTCCATTTGCCTCTATCGCAGGAGGCCTTCTCAGAATTCACACAACTTGAGGCACTCCTGCCTTTGATCAATCTGGATGGTGAGAGTAAGGACATTTGTAAGTGGCCTTCAAAGTCTGGAGTCTTTATGTCAAAGATATATTATGACTCTTGCTTCTCACACCTAGTGGTTGATCCCATATTCAAGTGGATTTGGAACTGTGCATGCACGCTAAAGCTCAAAGTTTTTGGTTGGCTACTATTAATGGATCGTTTGAACACTAGGGATATGATGCAACGTCGACAGTGGATCATCCAGGATGACACTTGTGTGCTATGCAACCTTGCACGACATGAGGATCGGGCTCATCTTTTCTTTGCTTGCAATTTTAGCCAAAGGGTTTGGAACTATCTTGGGATTTCTTGGACTGTTCAACCGAACCAAACCACATATGATATGGCTCAAGCAGTTATGAAGGATTTTGGTCACCCTTTTTTCTCTGAGGTTGTCTTCACTGCTACTTGGAATATTTGGATACAAAGGAATGGGAAGATCTTCAGAAATGAGCAACCCTCATTTAGAGCTTGGAGAAGAAACTTTATCCATGACATCTCTCTTCTGTCTCACAGGATTAGATGTAAATATAAAGATAGTTTTCTGTCTTGGATAGCTAACCTTTCTTAGACACTTTTCTTGTAAGTATCATTTCTCTTTTCTATATATTTGTAAACTTGTAACCTTTTCCTCTTTAATTTATTAATAAATGACTGTGAGGCTGTTGCCTTGCAGTAAATAGTCAAAAAAACATACTTCTCATCAAAATATCGAACGAATACAAAATTCACATGACTACTAATAGCAAGACTTCACCCATGTCCTCAGGAACAAATGTAACTACTCATAAAGCATATTCATGTTCATGATCAGAGGAGTATTAATATGCATTAAGGATCTGAACATATGATCTTCCACCAAGTAAACCAATTAGCATCAACTACAAGGAGTAATCAACACTACTAGTAACCCACACGTACCAATTTGTGGTTTTGATACAAGATTGGATACTAGTGATGAACTAGGGTTTTGAGAGGAGATGATGCTGGTGAAGATGTTGATGGAGATTCACCCCCTCCTGATGAGAGGATCGTTGGTGATGACGATGGTGATAATTTCCCCCTCCCAGAGGGAAGTTTCCCCGGTAGAACAGCTCCGACGGAGCCCTAGATTGGTTCCGCCAAGGTTCCGCCTCGTGGCGGCGAAGTTTCATCCCGTAATCTTGCTTATGATTTTTTCCAGGGTATAATCCTTCATATAGCAGAAGATGGGCACCGGAGGGCCACCAGGGGGCCCAGGAGATAGGGGGCGCACCTAGTAGGGGGGCACCCCCACCCTCCTGGCCAGGGTGTGGGCCCCCTCTGGTATTTTCTTCACTTAGTAATTCTTATTAACTCCAAAAGTAACTTCCGTGTAGTTTCAGGATTTTTGGAGCTGTGCAGAATAGGTTTCCAATATTTGCTCCTTTTCCAGCCAGAATTCCAGCTGTCGGCATTCTCCCTCGTCATGATAAACCTTGTAAAATAAGAGAGAATAGCCATAAGTATTGAGACATAATGTGTAATAATAGCCCATAATGCAATAAATATTGATATAAAAGCATGGTGCAAAATGGACGTATCAACTCCCCCAAGCATAGACCTCGCCTGTCCTCAAGCAGAAGCCGAAATCGAAAAATATGTCCAGATGTTTAGAGATAGAGGTGTCTATAAAAATAAAATACGGACATGAGGGCATCATGATCATTCTTATAACAGCAACATATATAGATTTTGTCATACGATTTCTTATGCTCAAGTACCAATCTATTCACAATGTCAAGTATGGAACATAAACTTCATTGAGAACTAACAAACAATAATCTCAGTCATTGAAGCAATTGCGATTTATCATAACATTAGAAAGAATCAAGAATAGAGCTTTTCAGCAGGTCTACATACTCAACCATCATATAGTCTTCTACAATTGCTAACACTCATGCAATACTTATGGTTATGGAGTTTCAACCGGACACTGAGAAATATAGGGGCTTATAGTTTTGCCTCCCAACTTATTCACCTTTGGGTGATGTCAACAATAATAGCTCATGCTAACTTACATCCAATTGGATATGTGTATCAAGATCTTACCAACATGAGGTGCTTGCCAAAGGATAAAATGAAAAAAGGGAAAGGTGAACATGACCTTGACTCTTGCATAAAGTTAAAGACATAAAGTAAAAGATAGGCCCTTCACAGAGGGAAGCAAAGGTTGTCATGTGCATTTAGGGTTGGATGCACAAAATCTTAATGCAAAAGAATGTCACTTTATAATGCCACTTGTGATATGAACCTTTATTATGCAGTCCATCGCTTTTATTACTTCCATATCACATGATCGTATAAAGCTTATTTTCTCCGCACTAATAAGTCATACATATTTAGAGAGCAATTTTTATTGCTTGCAACATGACAACTTACTTGAAGGATCTTACTCAATACATAGGTAGGTATGGTGGACTCTCATGGCAAAACTAGGTTTAAGGATATTTGGAAGCACAAGTACTATCTCTACTTGGTGCAAGGAATTTTTGGCTAGCATGAGGGGGAAAGACAAGCTCAACATGTTTGAAAGATCCATGAAAATATACTTTAACTAAGATGTGAGAAAACATAACCCATTACATTGTCTTCCTTGTCCAACATAAATCTTCTGCATGTCATATTTAATGAGTGCTCACAATCATAAAAGATGTCCAAGATAGTATATTTATATGTGAGAACCTCTCTTTCCTTATTACTTCCTATTAATTGCAACGATGACCAAAACTATGTTTGTCAACCCTCAACAACTTTTATGCCTCAAACTCTTTATGTGTGAAGTCATTACTATCCATAAGATCAATATGAACTCTTTTATTCTTTTTGTTCTTTCTACTTTCTCAAGATCATAGCAAGATATCAAAGCCCTTGACTCAACACTAATCTTTGTTATATAGCTCACGGACTCGATTACATAAAGAGATCACAAAGCAAAACTCGAAACTACTTCATACCAAAACTTTATTCTAATAGAACAAGATATTACTAAAAGGATCGAACTAAGTAAAACGGTAAAGATAGGAGTGTGATGATGATACGATACCGGGGCACCTCCCCCAAGCTTGGCATTTGCCTAGAGGAGTGCCCATACCCATGTGATTATGTCCTCAGAGGTGGTGAAGTAGGAGTTGTTAATGATGTAGGTGTAGGACCTTGAAGTATGTCTAGAGGGGGGTGATTAGACTACTTGACCAATTAAAAACTTAGCCTTTTCCCAATTTTAGAGTTTGGCAGATTTTAGCTATCTTAGGACAAGTCAAGCAATCATCACAAAATCAAACAAGCATGCAAAGAGTATATGAGCAGCGGAAATTAAAGCATGCAACTTGCAAGAAAGTAAAGGGAAGGGTTTGGAGGATTCAAACGCAATTGGAGACACGGATGTTTTTGGCGTGGTTCCGATAGGTGGTGCTATCGTACATCCACGTTGATGGAGACTTCAACCCACGAAGGGTAACGGTTGCGCGAGTCCATGGAGGGCTCCACCCACGAAGGGTCCACGAAGAAGCAACCTTGTCTATCCCACCATGGCCGTCGCCCATGAAGGACTTGCCTCACTAGCGGTAGATCTTCACGAAGTCGGCGATCTCATTGCCCTTACAAACTCCTTGGTTCAACTCCACAATCTTGTCGGAGGCTCCCAAGTGATACCTAGCCAATCTAGGAGACACCACTCTCCAAGAAGTAACAAATGGTGCGTTGATGATGAACTCCTTGCTCTTGTGCTTCAAATGATAGTCTCCCCAACACTCAACTCTCTCTCATAGGTTTTGGATCTGGTGGAAAGAAGATTTGAGTGGAAAGCAACCTGGGGAAGGCTAGAGATCAAGATTCATATGGTAGGAATGTAATATCTTGGCCTCAACACATGAGTAGGTGGTTCTCTCTCAGAAATGGTAAGTTGGAAGTGTAGGTTTGTTCTGATGGCTCTCTCCACGAATGAAGAGGAGGTGGAGGGGTATATATAGCCTCCACACAAAATCTAACCATTACACACAATTCACCAAACTCGATGAGACCGATTCAACAGACTCGGTCGGACCGATTTAGTAAACCTAGTGACCGTTAGGATTTTCGGTGGGACCGACATGCAACTCGGCAGGACCGATATGGTTAGGGTTAGGGCATAACGTAATCTCGGTGAGGCCGATTACACAAACTCGGTGAGGCCGATTTTGGTAAAAAGCTTTCCAGAGAGTTAGTCAGGTAAACTCAGTGGGACCGATTTGCTCTTTTCGGTGAGACCAAAATGTTACAAAAGGGAAATAGAGAGTTTACATTGCAATCTCGGTGGGACCAATCGCTCACTTTGGTTAGACCGAAACGTTACGAAGGGAAACAGAGAGATTACAATCCCATCTCGGTGAGACCGAGATCCCTATCGGTAGGACCGATTTGCCTAGGGTTTGTGGCAGTGGCTATGACATCTAAACTCGGTGGTGCCGGATAGAAAGAATCAGTGGGGCCGAGTTTGACTTTAGGTTTAGGTCATTTGTGGATGTGAGAAAGTAGTTGAGGGTATTTGGAGCATATCACTAACCACATGAAGCAAGATGCTCATTAAGCAACACCTCATCCCTCCTTGATAGTATTGGCTTTTCCTATAGACTCAATGTGATCTTGGATAACTAAAATATAAAATGAAGAGTCTTGAGCTTTTGAGCTTGAGCCAATCCTTTGTCATTAGTATTTTGAGGGATCCACTTCCATCATCCATGCCATGCCATTCATTGAGCTTTCCTGAAATAATAGTCTTGGAATAGCATTAGCTCAATGAGCTATATGTTGTTATGAATTACCAAAACCACCTAGGGATAGTTGCACTTTCAATCTCCCCCTTTTTGGTAATTGATGACAACATATAGATCAAAGCTTCGACAAATGATAGTAAGATTGAAAAACATCATCGCTTTCTGTCACATCCCTGGTCCTGTTATGCACTAGGCTAGACCTCATGTGAGCATCATGTTTTAATTCAAATGAAATTTGAATTGAGGAATTTTCAAAGCCTCAGAAACCTTCTAAAAATGATCAACATTAAAATCTCCTCAAAGAAGTCCAAGAAAATGCTCCTCTTAGTCTCTGAAAATATTGCAAAGAGGTAAAACTCAAAACAATATTTTTGGTATCTCAGAGTTAATTATTTTGGGCTTTTGAATTAAATAAATAGCTATTTGCATTGGATATATAGTTGATATATAAATAATATATGTCCAAAAATTACTGGAACATTTTATGTGGTTTGGTATATTTTAGTTCTAGCCACATAATTATTTTCAGGATTTTATAAAATGGTTTAGTATTTTTACTAAACCAAAACAAAACAGAACAAAATAGAAAACAGTAAATAAAAGCAGAGAGAGAGACTTACCTCAGCTTACCTGTCAGCCCACCCGGCCCAAACCTACCTGTCGGCCTAGCTGGCAGGCCCAGCCGACCTCCTTCTCCCTGTCGCCTTCCTCCTCGCGCCAGTAGGCAGAGGAGGGACTCGGCGCACGCGCCCGAGCTCGCCACGCCACCACCCTGCTCGTCTGCATCGCCTGGACACCGCGACGCCTCGCGTCATCCTCTCGGCGCTGCCCCGACCCCCTGGAACCCCCTCTCTCTCTCCCTCTCCCTTGTTTCTCTCCTCTGCTTCCTCTCTCTCACTCGCCCGAGCGCAGCCGCAGCCGCGCCACCGTAACACCGCGGCCACCGTCTCCCCCTCGACCCCTCGCTGTGCTTGCGAGCTCCGTCTCGACGTCCCCGACCTCCTCGACAAGCCACGACGCCACGAACGCGCTGCAACGCCGCCATCACCACCGTCTTCATCGCCATGGCCGGAGATCGCCGCCGCTCGATTCGCAGCAACGAGGACGCCCCCGAGCTCACCAACCCCTTCGTTCGATCCGCTGTGAGCTGCTGCGTCGATCCCCTCCCTCCCCTGGTACTTTTTCTCCTGCTAGCGCCAATATCCACCGAAGCCGAGAGCTCTTCGCCGCCGGCCATGTCGCCGCCGTAGCCACCGTTGCCTAGAGCTGCAACTGAGCACGCGGCCGTGCTCAGTGCAACCCCATGAGGTCGTAACACCCCCCTTTGCCTCCTGCCGTGCTCCCTAACACCGACCCCGAGCTCGCCCGAGCTCCGGCCGCCGCCGAGGTCGACGCCGTGCTCAATTCCGGCCACCTCGCGGCCTCCCGTCCGTTCCTTTGGGTGCGGAGGAGCAAGAGCTTCTCCCTAGTGCCCTCAGCGCGCCAAACCACCGCTCGTAGCGCCAAACCCGCCACCACCCGAACTCCGGCCGCCGCCGTCGTCATGACTGCCGTCGCCTCCGGCCACCCTAGCTTCTCCCGTTGGCCTTGTTAGATGCGCGCGAGCCTGGGCATCCCGTAGAGCCCCTCCGCCGCTCTTTTGGTCATCGGAGGGCGAATCCCGACGCTCTCCGCCGTCCCTGGCCTCGCCGGCGACGAGCCGCGGGTCAACTCCGGCGAGTTGACCCGGGGTTTGACCCCCTGACGTGTGGACCCAGGCGCCTGCTTGATTAGTGTTAGATTAGTTAGCGCTAATTAACTTAGCTAATTAGATAGGCCACTGACATGCGGGCCCCGCCCGGCTATCTAAGTTAGTTAGGGCTAACTAACTTGGTTAGTTGACTGGGTCACTGACCAGTGGACCCCACTGGTCAGGTTTGACCTGGTCGACGCCTTTGACCTGCTGACGTCACCCCGGCGTCATGCTGACGCAATATTCCTTTTCTGGAATTTAGTTTATTTTATAAATAATCAGAAAATTCCAGAAAATAGCTAAAACTTCAATAAATCATAGAAAATTAACCGTAACTCCAAATTAAATGTTTTATATATGAAAAATTATCAGAAAAATTCAAGGAATCCATCTGTACCATTTTCATGCATGTTAGAACAACTTATCACTACTGTTTAGGACAAATGAAGTGAATGGCATTTAAATAATCACATATGGAGTTTGAATTTGAACCTAGGATTCAAACCAACTCCATTTAACTTGTTGCTAGATGCATTAGCTCAAAACACCAGCATGTTGCCATGTCATAGCATGCATCATATTGTGCATTGCATTGATTGTGTTTCCTTCTGTTTGCCGGTGTTGCTCCCTCTCGATAGACGTGTACCGACGATGTGATCGATGACACCGATGAAGAGCTATATTATCTTCAGAAGTGCCAGGCAAGCAAACCCCCTTGTTCATTTCGATAAAACCCTACTCTCTCGCTCCTGCTCTCAGTTATTGCATTAGGACAACAACGATTCAACTGTTACTTGCTGCGGTAGCTGAACCCCTTTATCCTCTGCATGACCTGTCATTCCACAGTAAATAGATGAAACCCACTAGCATGAGTAGGAGTTGTTTGAGCCCTGTTGTGCCTACTCATTCATGTTTGTTAGTCATGCCTGCTACTGCTTAGAGTTGAGTCAGGTCTGATTCATCGGGGATGAATCAGAGGTGTGTTAACATGTCCTACTATGTGTGAGCTAAGTGTGTGAACACGATTTGGTAAAAGGTGTCGGTGAGAGGCCATGTAGGAGTACATGGTGGGTTGTCTCATTGAAGCCGTCCTCAGGAACTGAGTTCTGTGTTTGTGATCCATGATTCAGCTACTACCATACATTGGGCCCTGAAATATGACCCCGCTCGACTTCTTATTCACCCTTGTCCTCTGTCCAGGAGTTGCAAGTAGTTTCTGGTGTTTGTAGTATGCTGGAGGCCGTGGACAGCGCTGACCGTAGGGGTGGGCTGTGATGCGGTAGGCACGTGGCCGGGTAAACCGGGCACCCGTTTGGTGTCACGGAACCCCGTTCACATCGTTTGGGGCTGTGAGCGAAACTCCGGCCGGATCTCCTCATGGATGGAACCCGAATAGGTGATAAACCTGGACTAGAGACTTGAGTGTTTAGGTAGGTCGTGGTCTACACCCACGTCGGCTTTCGCTTGAAGTCTGCCGAGCACATGTCGTGTGCAGACGCTAAGTGGTGGAAACATGTATGAAGAAGTACACCCCTGCAGGGTTAACATCATCTATTCGAATAGCCGTGTCCGCGGTAAAGGACTTCTGGGTTGCCTATATCAGTTCATAGACAAGTGAAAGTGGATACTCTAAAATACGCAAGATAAGCGTGAGTACTATGGATGGCGTTCTCGTAGGGAGACGGGAGCGGATCCATAGTGGTGTATTGGTTGGTGAATATGTGGACTCGTGTGCGCCACCTCAAAAGAGTTACTTGCAGTCGTAGTTCAGGATAGCCACCGAGTCAAAGCTGGCTTGCTGCAGTTAAACCCCACCATCCCTTTGTTGATAATGATGCATATGTAGATAGTTCTGATGTAAGTCTTGCTGGGTACATTTGTACTCACGTTTGCCTATTTTATGTTTTTGCAGAGAGACTTCAGTCTCACTAGTAATTCCGCGTGGTCTTCGATGTTTAGCTTGTTACCTCAGCTACGATCTTGTGCCCTCGGCAGGATCTGGTAGACAGTCAGGCTTTCAAGCCTTTTTCATTTATAAATGTCTGTACTCAGACATGATAGCTTCCGCTTGTGCTTTGACTTGTATGCTCTGAGTGTTGGGTCATGAGACCCATGTTTGTAATATCTCGCTCCTCGGAGCCTAATGAATAAAATACTTGAGTCGTAGAGTCATGTTGTGATGCCATGTTGTATTTGCACATATCGAGCATATTGTGTGTATGTTATTGAAATGCTTGGTATGTGTGGGATCTGACCATCTAGTTGTTTATCTTTAGTAGCCTCTCTTACCGGGAAATGTCTCCTAGTGTTTCCACCGAGCCATGGTAGCTTGCTACTGCTCCGGAACACTTAGGCTGGCCGGCATGTGTCCTTCTTCATTCCTGTGTCTGTCCCTTCGGGGAAATGTCACGCGATGAATACCGGAGTCCTGTTAGCCTGCTACAGCCCGGTTCACCGGAGTCCTGCTAGCCCAGTGCTACAGCCTGGATTCACTCGCTGATGACCGACACGTTCGATGCTGGGTCATGGATGCCTGTCCCTGTAAGTCTGTGCCACTTTGGGTTTACGACTAGCCATGTCAGCCTGGGCTCCTTATCATATGGATGCTAGCGACACCGTCATATACGTGTGCCAAAAGGCGCAAACGGTCCCAGGCTAAGGTAAGGCGACACCCGTGGGAATACCGTGCGTGAGGCCGCAAAGTGATATGAGGTGTTACATGCTAGATCGATGTGGCATTGAGTCGGGGTCCTGACAGTGTTGGTATCAGAGCTTGACTGCCTGTAGGATTACCAAGCCAAACTGGTCGAAGTTGAGTCTAGAAATTATTTAGTTATATAAGGGAATTGATTGTGGGATGGAACGTAAGGCTCTTTTACTCCTTATACCTCATGGCCTTCTGATCTGAGTCATCATCTTCTCTTCTACGGGGATTAAGAACTAGGCTATCTCTTCTTTCTATTAGGATCACGTGTTACTAACCAGTGGACTTATAAGATTGTTGGATTTAAGTCTCAGTTCAGTTCCTACTACTTCCATATGCTAATTGTTGATCTCGAAACCTTGATATTATGCTTCTGAGTGGTTATGCCACCATTTTTGTGAATGTCTCAAATCTCTTCTGAGCATTTACAGCCGTTATGCTGTCCGAGTCATCCCAGGTTTCTAAGTAGTCTGATGCATTTGCAAATTCCTTCCTCCCGCTTCGATGTTCCTTTGGGCCAGATTAACCACACTAATCGGTGTGTTGAGGTACTCCGTTACCTTGACATATATGTTGGAGATATTATTATGACCCTAGGTGTCTTAGGGGATCATCTAGTAATTTAGCCATGATTTGTGTTCCCAGTGTGATGATTCTGGCCATCATTCTCGAAAGCATCCCGTGATGCTACTTAGTAATAGGTATTCTGTTCCTGGGTTCTTGAACCCGAGATTCACTCTACCTACTTCATGTTGATAGTAATTGCTAGTGCCTTTAGGATATTAGTAACCTTTGCGATAGTCGTCGAGGTTCGTGGTACATCCTTCTTCCAAATACCATGAACTACTTATGGCAGAAGTTCCTCGTTGAACTGAACGATCACAACCAGAGTGCTCTTGATGAGTTCTCCATTATATGTTATGGCTCTGCCAGTTCTACTTTTCTGCATGGGTTATCCGGAAGAAATATGTTGAACTTCGTTCGACATGCTAAACCATGCATCCACAACTCAGAAAATCGTATGTTCCTTTGAGTTGTCCCTCTTTAGTTGTCTTCTGACCCTCGTTTATCAATTGATAGTCAAGAGTATGCGTGCAATCGTTCATCGATACCTATTACTCTTGTGGTCCGTCAAGCCATTCTATTCCAGAATGACTAGGAGAAACAAACTCCAGTACCTCATCCATATCTAGGATTGGGTCAAAACAATTGTACTCCGCAGATCAAAATGCCGGCCCAGCTTTTGATTCTGTTCTACCCTGAAGTATTACCGTCTTTATGTCAGGATTTTCATGAGGATTGCACCGGCTCTTGTGAATTCTTGATGTAGTGATACTTCTCGCCATCATTATTCATCCCTCGGTTCCGTGTTGTCGCAGCCGGAATACCAACAAATGAATTGTGATGTGTGAAATCAATACGCCTAGCAACCTCGTTGCTGGGTAGTTAAAGGACAATAATTTCATTCGTAGTGTGTTGGTTATTGAATCATCATTCTAAGATTGATCGTGCTACCTAGTCCATTCACCTGGTTCACTCTTCGATCGATGAGTTAGGACTATTTCAAGTCCTCACTCATTTGATCATATCGTCTTGCCCTCAAAAGCAAGATTGTTCTCGAACTTAGTAACATATCGGTGGTTCGTGATTTTCCAAATATCTTCTCGGAAGTATTACCAGGTTGTTCCCTGACTGTTATGTTGAGCTCGTGATCAAGTTGGTTTCTTGTGAACCCCCTTCTCTCCAAGAATCGGTGTTAGAGATCCCTGAGCTAGTTGGTTAAGCTAAACGACAACTTGGAGGGTTGGAAGATAAAAGCTTGCCTGACTAAGTTCGTTCTAAAGGGATATTCTTGTGTAGTGTGTGTTGAAGAAAGATGATATCTTCATCGATTGGTCCCTGTGATCAGTTGCTGGACCTATTGTCTTATCAATCCTTTGATTTGAGTGTGGGCTATCGTCAAATCAAGTCAGAACCAACGATGTTCGTAATGTTGTCTTACTCGTGGTTGATCCCTCGAGAATACACCATTATATCTTTTGGTTCTGACCAATGCTATCACCGTGTTCACACGATGGTGGAAGTCCAGTGATATGGAAATTCCGATGAGTTGTTGTTGAGCCCATTGACAACATTCTTATCTCCTCCATGATGTTGTTGAACATTAAGTTAGTGTTGGAAACTTTTGAAAGCATATTTTCATGCTAGCTCATGAAGTACTTGTTTGATGAAAGGAGTGACTTCCTTTGATTCACGTGCATTTTGATGTAAGTTGCCGTCGTGAATTCGAGAAAGTTTGTTTTTGCTCCTTTGGAATCATCCCAAGTCGGTCATGCACGTGCGAAGAATTCTGTGGTCTGTTAGACTGATCATCTTCATTCCATATGTATATCCTAGCACACCAAGCCACTGATTGATTTGTTCAAGGAGAAGAAGTTCCTTCTTAAAGAGTATACCTTATGCAAGGATTTTGACATCCTCGTTGATGGTTCCCCACCTAAACTCGGTAGTGTTTTATTATAAGACTACCACGTGGTCATGCTTGTCTGGGACAACGTGTTCACATGTTTGTAGCAGAACCAGCTCATGTTTTGGAGCTTACTATCGTAGTTCATTTCCCAAGAATCTCGCAACGTCATCTCGTCGATTTGTGTTGCAAACTTTCATTTTTCTTCCTAGACTCGATGGGTTTGGAATATCCTGACACCAACCAGATCTGAATCTCAGGCAGATATGATGGTTGGAACATTTCCCAAGAACTATAATATTGGTCCCTCGATAACTGGTGAAGTGGATGTCGTGGCCAGCACCACCCAGCCGAAAGACCTATTATTGTAGTATCTTGATTGAAGAAGTTGGCCACCTCCCCATAAGGATTTCGTAGGATTTACCTCCGTAACTGTTCCTTATGGATTCTATTGCTCCCGAAGTCCGACCTTTACTTGATGTTCTAGTTAGCAAACCATATCTAAGAATGGGTTACACTAGCACGTCAAGGAGAACATTAGAAGCGGAGTGCTAAATGTCTCTCGGTCGATCATTCAGATTTTGTTTCCTTGGCCTCGCTAGGGTGAAATCTGAGTTGATGTTATCTTCCTATGCATATGCATCGTCCATCGTTGTTCATCATGGTGGTATGTTGTGTTGCCAGGATCCTTGACACGGATGTTGGTAAAACCTTGATGAATATGGAAATGCTCAAGTTCTTGAGAGCACGCACAAGCGCTAGGTGTTATCATCGGCGCTAACTGGGTTTGCTCTCAACTTCCTCGGTTATGCTATAACTTCTCAAACAGTGAATTCACTCTCTATGGTTGGGTCCTTCCCCAGTTACCAGAATCATTCCCAGCATTTGCATTTTGTTCCCAGCTTGCACCGCCAATGTGCCATTCCACCATGGGTCTCTTCCATTTCCGGTGATAAGCAAAATCATCCATTACGTTGTCTTCAACAAGGTAATCCACATCATCCAAGTCTGAGTATGCCATTCTACCGACCCCCGCCAATCGATTGCTGTGATTTGCCTTAGGCTGATATAGAGAGTCTCAATGATCTCTATATCAAAGGTAATTCTTTTTGCCACTTAAGGGGAGATATCTACGAGTCACGGTTCCGAAGGTGTCTCGTTGTGGTATCATGGCAACTCAACTCCTCGCTACGTTGACAACCGTTCACCACCTTCTTAGGTGTGGAATCGTTGTCCACCTAGTGAACCTTCGTCATCCGTTTCTCTCCACCCCTCTTGATGTGTATCTCGTGTCTCAACCCGAGAGATGGTTCTATGTCTCATTCCGTGAGTTAATCCAGAGTTGTTCGACCTTCGAGAAGACCGATCCTTCCAGAGTTTTCCTTTCCTCTTCTTGTCATGATTAGCTGGAGTTCTCAGAGCAAGACGACAAGACAAAGATGGTGTTCAAATCAACGTTCATTTGAAGTGCAACCTGGATCGTGAAGATTGTACTAGTTTGCGTTTCCCTTTCATCCTACCCTACGCTTGAATCTCGAGACGAGATTCTTGTTTAGTGGGGGTGAGTTGTCACATCCCTGGTCCTGTTATGCACTAGGCTAGACCTCATGTGAGCATCATGTTTTAATTCAAATGAAATTTGAATTGAGGAATTTTCAAAGCCTCAGAAACCTTCTAAAAATGATCAACATTAAAATCTCCTCAAAGAAGTCCAAGAAAATGCTCCTCTTAGTCTCTGAAAATATTGCAAAGAGGTAAAACTCAAAACAATATTTTTGGTATCTCAGAGTTAATTATTTTGGGCTTTTGAATTAAATAAATAGCTATTTGCATTGGATATATAGTTGATATATAAATAATATATGTCCAAAAATTACTGGAACATTTTATGTGGTTTGGTATATTTTAGTTCTAGCCACATAATTATTTTCAGGATTTTATAAAATGGTTTAGTATTTTTACTAAACCAAAACAAAACAGAACAAAATAGAAAAGAGTAAATAAAAGCAGAGAGAGAGACTTACCTCAGCTTACCTGTCAGCCCACCCGGCCCAAACCTACCTGTCGGCCTAGCTGGCAGGCCCAGCCCACCTCCTTCTCCCTGTCGCCTTCCTCCTCGCGCCAGTAGGCAGAGGAGGGACTCGGCGCACGCGCCCGAGCTCGCCACGCCACCACCCTGCTCGTCTGCATCGCCTGGACACCGCGACGCCTCGCGTCATCCTCTCGGTGCTGCCCCGACCCCCTGGAACCCCCTCGCTCTCTCCCTCTCCCTTGTTTCTCTCCTCTGCTTCCTCTCTCTCACTCGCCCGAGCACAGCCGCAGCCACCGTCTCCCCCTCGACCCCTCGCTGTGCTTGCGAGCTCCATCTCGACGTCCCCGACCTCCTCGACAAGCCACGACGCCACGGACGCGCTGCAACGCCGCCATCACCACCGTCTTCATCGCCATGGCCGGAGATCGCCGCCGCTCGATTCGCAGCAACGAGGACGCCCCCGAGCTCACCAACCCCTTCGTTCGATCCGCTGTGAGCTGCTGCGTCGATCCCCTCCCTCCCCTGGTACTTTTTCTCCTGCTAGCGCCAATATCCACCGGAGCCGAGAGCTCTTCGCCGCCGGCCATGTCGCCGCCGTAGCCACCGTTGCCTAGAGCTGCAACTGAGCACATGGCCGTGCTCAGTGCAACCCCAGGAGGTCGTAACACCCCCCTTTGCCTCCTGCCGTGCTCCCTAACACCGACCCCGAGCTCACCCGAGCTCCGGCCGCCGCCGAGGTCGACGTCGTGCTCAATTCCGGCCACCTCGCGGCCTCCCGTCCGTTCCTTTGGGTGCGGAGGAGCAAGAGCTTCTCCCTAGTGCCCTCAGCGCGCCAAACCACCGCTCGTAGCGCCAAACCCGCCACCACCCGAACTCCGGCCGCCGCCGTCGTCATGACTGCCGTCGCCTCCGGCCACCCTAGCTTCTCCCGTTGGCCCTGTTAGATGCGCGCGAGCCTGGGCATCCCGTAGAGCCCCTCCGCCGCTCTTTTGGTCATCAGAGGGCGAATCCCGACGCTCTCCGCCGTCCCTGGCCTCGCCGGCGACGAGCCGCGGGTCAACTCCGGCGAGTTGACCCGGGGTTTGACCCCCTGACGTGTGGACCCAGGCGCCTGCTTGATTAGTGTTAGATTAGTTAGCGCTAATTAACTTAGCTAATTAGATAGGCCACTGACATGCAGGCCCCGCCCGGCTAACTAAGTTAGTTAGGGCTAACTAACTTGGTTAGTTGACTGGGTCACTGACCAGTGGACCCCACTGGTCAGGTTTGACCTGGTCGACGCCTTTGACCTGCTGACGTCACCCCGGCGTCATGCTGACGCAATATTCCTTTTCTGGAATTTAGTTTATTTTATAAATAATCAGAAAATTCCAGAAAATAGCTAAAACTTCAATAAATCATAGAAAATTAACCGTAACTCCAAATTAAATGTTTTATATATGAAAAATTATCAGAAAAATTCAAGGAATCCATCTGTACCATTTTCATGCATGTTAGAACAACTTATCACTACTGTTTAGGACAAATGAAGTGAATGGCATTTAAATAATCACATATGGAGTTTGAATTTGAACCTAGGATTCAAACCAACTCCATTTAACTTGTTGCTAGATGCATTAGCTCCAAACACCAGCATGTTGCCATGTCATAGCATGCATCATATTGTGCATTGCATTGATTGTGTTTCCATCTGTTTGCCGGTGTTGCTCCCTCTCGATAGACGTGTACCGATGATGTGATCGATGATACCGATGAAGAGCTATATTATCTTCAGAAGTGCCAGGCAAGCAAACCCCCTTGTTCATTTCGATAAAACCCTACTCTCTCGCTCCTGCTCTTAGTTATTGCATTAGGACAACAACGATTCAACTGTTACTTGCTGCGGTAGCTGAACCCCTTTATCCTCTGCATGACCTGTCATTCCACAGTAAATAGATGAAACCCACTAGCATGAGTAGGAGTTGTTTGAGCCCTGTTGTGCCTACTCATTCATGTTTGTTAGTCATGCCTGCTACTGCTTAGAGTTGAGTCAGGTCTGATTCATCGGGGATGAATCAGAGGTGTGTGAACATGTCCTACTATGTGTGAGCTAAGTGTGTGAACACGATTTGGTAAAAGGTGTCGGTGAGAGGCCATGTAGGAGTACATGGTGGGTTGTCTCATTGAAGCCGTCCTCAGGAACTGAGTTCTGTGTTTGTGATCCATGATTCAGCTACTACCATACATTGGGCCCTGAAATATGACCCCGCTCGACTTCTTATTCACCCTTGTCCTCTGTCCAGGAGTTGCAAGTAGTTTCTGGTGTTTGTAGTATGCTGGAGGCTGTGGACAGCGCTGACCGTAGGGGTGGGCTGTGATGCGGTAGGCACGTGGCCGGGTAAACCGGGCACCCGTTTGGTGTCACGGAACCCTGTTCACATCGTTTGGGGCTGTGAGCGAAACTCCGGCCGGATCTCCTCATGGATGGAACCCGAATAGGCGATAAACCTGGACTAGAGACTTGAGTGTTTAGGTAGGTCGTGGTCTACACCCACGTCGGCTTTCGCTTGAAGTCTGCCGAGCACATGTCGTGTGCAGACGCTAAGTGGTGGAAACATGTATGAAGAAGTACACCCCTGCAGGGTTAACATCATCTATTCGAATAGCCGTGTCCGCGGTAAAGGACTTCTGGGTTGCCTATATCAGTTCATAGACAAGTGAAAGTGGATACTCTAAAATACGCAAGATAAGCGTGAGTACTATGGATGGCGTTCTCGTAGGGAGACGGGAGCGGATCCATAGTGGTGTATTGGTTGGTGAATATGTGGACTCGTGTGCGCCACCTCAAAAGAGTTACTTGCAGTCGTAGTTTAGGATAGCCACCGAGTCAAAGCTGGCTTGCTGCAGTTAAACCCCACCATCCCTTTGTTGATAATGATGCATATGTAGATAGTTCTGATGTAAGTCTTGCTGGGTACATTTGTACTCACGTTTGCCTATTTTATGTTTTTGCAGAGAGACTTCAGTCTCACTAGTAATTCCGCGTGGTCTTCGACGTTTAGCTTGTTACCTCAGCTACGATCTTGTGCCCTCGGCAGGATCTGGTAGACAGTCAGGCTTTCAAGCCTTTTTCATTTATAAATGTCTGTACTCAGACATGATAGCTTCCGCTTGTGCTTTGACTTGTATGCTCTGAGTGTTGGGTCATGAGACCCATGTTTGTAATATCTCGCTCCTCGGAGCCTAATGAATAAAATACTTGAGTCGTAGAGTCATGTTGTGATGCCATGTTGTATTTGCACATATCGAGCATATTGTGTGTATGTTATTGAAATGCTTGGTATGTGTGGGATCTGACCATCTAGTTGTTTATCTTTAGTAGCCTCTCTTACCGGGAAATGTCTCCTAGTGTTTCCACCGAGCCATGGTAGCTTGCTACTGCTCCGGAACACTTAGGCTGGCCGGCATGTATCCTTCTTCATTCCTGTGTCTGTCCCTTCGGGGAAATGTCACGCGATGAATACCGGAGTCCTGTTAGCCTGCTACAGCCCGGTTCACCGGAGTCCTGCTAGCCCAGTGCTACAGCCTGGATTCACTCGCTGATGACCGACACGTTCGATGCTGGGTCATGGATGCCTGTCCCTGTAAGTCTGTGCCACTTTGGGTTTACGACTAGCCATGTCAGCCCGGGCTCCTTATCATATGGATGCTAGCGACACCGTCATATACGTGTGCCAAAAGGCGCAAACGGTCCCGGGCTAAGGTAAGGCGACACCCGTGGGAATACCGTGCGTGAGGCCGCAAAGTGATATGAGGTGTTACATGCTAGATCGATGTGGCATTGAGTCGGGGTCCTGACACTTTCAGAAGTATGTGATAAGCAAGAGCTCCCCCTAAATTTGTGCATAGTTTTAAGATTTGCTTTGGACTGCTAATGCACAAGGAATTAGGCTCATGGGTTACTCTTCCATGTCACATACAACTTGGTGGAGCGCTCAAAATGATAAAGATTGAATACATGCACTCATCACCAAGCAAAGTGAATGATCACATAAGGATAGGTAAGAAAATATCATCAAACATGCATAAGTGTAGCTTATGATCAAACACATGATCATCGATGTCTCATAGAAAACAACATAGTATCTCAAGCAATCAAAAGCAAACAAAGTTTAACCACCAAAGCAAGAGAGAACAAAAGCAACACTCTCTCTCTCGAAGCCTATGATCTATACATTTTTCTCCCCCTTTGGCAACAAGTTACCAAAAAGTTCATAGAAAATGCATAGTGCTAGATCGACTCTCAGGCTTGATCTCCAGGTGGTGGTGTAGAGATGGCTCCTTGGACGAAGGCTTCAGTTGAAGTGGATGGAGCTGGAGGAGTTGGTGCTGGAGCTGGTTGCACTGGAGCTCTGGGAGCTGTAGCTGGTGCAGATGATGTGGCTCTGGTGTCTGTCATAGGCACTGCAGCTGACCTCTGAGCTCTAGGTACTCTGGCAAATACATTAGTGGTAGTCTTGCCCTTCCTTTCCTGCATGTCATCCTGTAGCTGCTCCACAACTGACTGAATCTCAGTTACTTTGACATCTAGATCATAGAATTTTTGTTCCATGATTCTTTCCAAGCTCTCCTGATTCTGAGTTAGGGTGGCCAATCCCTTCTCAAATCTCAGAGTTGATGCTATCAAGTAACCAAGCTGCTCCTGCTTGTTCTTCAAAAAGTACTCAGATGCCTCCTCTTGTGTTGGCATCTTGGCAGCCTTCTCTCTCTTTGCTTTCTCCTTCTTCTCTTGAGCTTGCACTGATGATGGTTCATTCTCATTCATGACAACCTGATTGTCCTCAAAGTCTGGATAGAAGTGTGCTGTGGAGTAGAATTGCATAATGAGTTCATCATTCCAGTTGGTGAGCTTCTGCCCAACAAAATCTGCAACTCCACAAGCAACAAAACTGTCTTGCACTCCAGGATAGTGTTCTTCATTTCCTTTCATGTAGGTCCAGTCGACCCACCTCATATCACACACTATGGGCTTCTTGTCCAACAAGATTGTCTCATAGAAATCCTGCTGTTCCATTGTATGGAACATGTAATCAACAACAGTCTTTCTCCTTGTGGCATATGGATCTGTCATACTCCATAGCCTCAACCCTGAGTCTCTTCTGATATTCATGTCCTCAACCACATGATGAGCATCATTGTGGTTTGGTATCTTGGGCTTGAGCTTTCTCAGGACTTGTCCTTCTTCATCTTCCTCATCAGCAACTTCAGGCACTGGGGCCTTGTTCGTCTCAGCAGCTGGAATACTCCTGGTATTCCTCTTTGGTGCAAGCTTGGGCATGGGGGCAGCTTTGGGTGCTTCCTTGGGCTTTGATGTTGCAGCCCCTGACTTAATTGCATCACCCATAAGCTTTTGTGCCTTGGGTGCTGGTGCAGCAACCTCTTCTTCCTCTTCAGAGTCTCTCCTCATAGAGGGATTTCCAAGAACCTGGGCAGTAGTGGTTCTGGCTCTTTTCTTCTTCTTATCCTGAGCAGCAGCTTCATCTTCTGATTCAATGGTAAACTTCATAGTTTCTCCAGTGGGAACTTTCTTGGGTTTGGAAGTTGTGACTCTCCTTGCAGGTGCCTCTTTGGGTTCAGTCTTTTCAGGCACTTGAGTAGATCCTCTGACCTTCAGCATAGGTGTCCTCTTGGCAGGAACCTTCCTATTGAGTCCAGGTTTAGTGTTCTTTGCTGAGGCATACTCCTTTTTGAGCACTACCTTCTTGGAGGTAGCCTCATCTTCTTCTGCCAAATAATCCTCATCCTCAGATTCTGAGGTTCTCTTCTTCCTTGTCCTGGTGACAGCTTTAGGCAGATTGCTTGGGGTGCTCCTGCTGCCTTCAGCTGAAGTGCTAGAGGGACTAGTGCCCTCACTCATGTAGTTGTGCTCTTCTGACTTGTTCTGACTATCACTTTGGTATGACATGCTGCAAAGCACTGACTGCTGACCCTGTGAATAGTTATAGATGAGATAGAATGGATGAGCATCACAAAATGCAGAGATTTTTGCAAAAGAATGATTCAACAATTCAGTTTTAGTTTTCCACAGAAAGCATATTGGATCAACCGATTTTCAAACTCGGTGATACCGAAGCAGTTTTGGAACCTAAACTGGTGAACTCGGTTGGACCGAGTCATAGTTCGGTGGCACCGAGACTGCTAGGGTTTCACAAAGTCCTATAATCAGTCACACCGATTAGCAATTCTCGGTTAGACCGAGAGTTGCTAGTGCAATGGCGTTAGCCAAATCGATGGGACTGAGTTTTTCAACTCGGTGGGTCCGAGATGGTTTCGGCGGAAACCTAACCCTAAATTTTCAAATCCCATCTAATCTAACGATTGTATTGACTGGATAGGAGTGTTTTAATTGTGGCAAGAATCATTATGAACACAATGTGCTAGGAATCGGACGAGGATAGCACTGTGATCGAGTCCATACCCTAGCTTGGTGATGAACTCGCTATGGCGGCAATGGCGGGGGTGAATTCCGTTGATGGCGGCGGAGACCAGCAACAGGAGGCGGCTGGCGACGAGGAGACGATCCGGAGACCCTACTGGCAGAGCGAGCTATTGCACGGGTGAAGAGGTTCGGAGAAATTTCCAAATTTTTGCCCGTGAGTATATATAGCTCGACCCTGTCGGTGTGACCGAGTGGAACAACTCGGTGGCACCGAGATGCATAACTGTGTACAGTTACAGCAACTCGGTGTGACCGAAAAGTTCAAATCGGTTGCACCGAGATTGAAAACCTAGATGGACTTAGTGATCTCGGTAGGACCGAAATGGGGGAATCGGTTAGACCGAGAATCACAAAGAAGTTTTGGAAGTTTAAGTCTATAACGAATCGGGGACTCCAAGTGCTCCTCACACAGAGTGGTTCAAATCTGACTTGATCAAATTTTGTGATGTAGCATGAATAGAGTTTGAGACGAGAAAAGCATAGATAGCTAGAGAAGGTTCTTAGGCATTCTTGTCCATCCACTTGGCAAAAAGAAAAAGAAGCCAATCAATCAACTACAAGTGGATGTCCTCGAATGAGTAAAATATGCACCAACATGCTCACACAATAAGATGGCAAATGAAATATGTGGCAAAGCATGCACAACCAATTCTAGCATCTATCAAACAATTGGCGATGACTAGGTCATCTATATATGAGTATATTGACTTAGGAATCAAATGAGAACATTTGATCATAGGTCATACTCATCGTTTAAGCTCAAGTGGGGTTACCACTTTTACATAATGCATTGATGTGTTCACACCATTAGAGTTTCTTTGACTCAATTCTTATAGTTAAGCTCCCCCTAGATGTGAGATCCCCTTTTAGAGGGATGAACTAACCATGGGTTTTGTCGATGATGACTTCATGTAGGTGTTGAAGATGTGGATGCTCAATGTTGATGTAGATCATTTAGAGCAATCCTTTGGAGTGAGTTGCACTTTCGACATACCTACATGGGTTAGTCCCACAAGGAACAAACAAGAATATCCATAGACATAGAGTGATGCACACACACGATGATGTCCAAGAAATCATTAGATTACCTTGTCCCTTGCCTTACCAACATGAGGGCTTGTGACTCCTTCAACTAGTGCACGATGTGAAAGTTGATTGCACTTGTCGTTGCCAAAATGATATGAGTGAAGAATGTTGGCGGAGTCACCCTCAAGAACTCTCCAGTTCTTCTTCTTCGGGATCCACATCATCCTGATGGGAATCCTTGGAGTCATAGTCGTACTTGATGAAGTAGAACTTGACGTAGTCTTGGGAACCCACTTGACCGAGGCCTTAGGTGCTTCTTCAAATGCATCAATCTCTTCTTGAAGCTTGTCCTTGCCTTTGTTCTTGTGGTCTTGTGGTGGAAGATCATCTTGTGCTTGTGTTCCTTTGAAGGAAGTAGGATCATACTTCTCTTGTTGAGGAACAAACTTCGTCTTGGGGTATTGATCTTCTTCCCACTCAACTCCATTGGCATTGAACTTTCGTTCGAAACCAATACCTTGATTCTTCCGGTGCCTTCCTTGCTTGCGTACAATTTCCTCGAATTGCTAACTCCCGGCAAGGCTCTTGTACACACCTTTCTCTATAATTCCCTTCAATAAGCTATTTTCTTGCTCAAGTGTAATTTGGCTAAGAGAATCATTAGTGGAATCAAGAGAACTACTAGAAGCAACAATATTGGATTTGACATTATTATTGTTACTACTAGAGGAAGGATCTTTCCTGTACTTGTTACTAGACTTGACTTGAGGCATGTAAATAGATAAGAGTAAATGCTTGGCAATGTAAGAAGAACTTTTCTTACGAAGATCATCATTGATTGCCTTTAAGAACTCATGCTCTTGCTCAAGATTTAGCTTTTCAAAGCGTAACTTCTCATGAGCTCTTAAAAGTTCTCGATGATCTTCGAAGTTAGTTTCATGAGCTAACTTAAGAGTGTTTAGTTCTTTAGTTAGAAGCTCAATCTTCTCCTTATCATTGTCATTCATTTTATCTTGATTAGCATGATTAATTGACGTTTCATCATAGTATTCATCACTAGTGTTGTCAACAAGTAAATCATCATCCACAAGCAAGTCATCTTCATCACTATTGAAATCAACATACTCGGGATGTGTTACCTTTGGACCTTTGGCCATGAAGCAGCTTCCAATTCCTTCATTTGGTGAGTCAAATATGTCGTAGGAGTTGGTTGACACAAGTGCTAGACTGGCAAGACCTTCATCTTGATTATATTCGGAGTCGGAGTGATAGCTTCTCTCGGAGTGATTGTCGGAGTCGGAGCCGGATACCCATTCACCAACATGAGCTTGATGTTTTCGTTTTGTGTAGCTCCTTGATGACTTGTTCTTCATTTCCGAATCCTTGCCTCTCCGTGAGGGTCTTCGTTCATAACGATCATCTCTACTCCTCCTTTCTCTTGGTGGTGATTCTTCTCTTTTGCTTCTTCTTTTTGGAGAGTCTTCTCTTCTTTCGTAGGGTGCCGTACACTCATTGTAATAGTGTCCGGGTCTCCCACAATTGTAGTAATTTTGCTCTCGACTAGAAGATCTTTTGTCATTGTAGGACCTTGACTTGGAGCTTCTTTCTTTGCTTCTACTCTTGTAGAATTTGTTGAAGTTCTTCACCATTAAGCTCAATTCTTCATTGAAGGTTTGTTTCTCACTTGATGATGTGGGGGCTTCACTTGATGCTTTGTAAGCACCACTTGACTTGTTGTGAAGTTCCTCCTTATCCTTGAGTGACATCTCATGAGCAACAATTCTTCCGATGACTTCCATTGGCTTGAGATCTTTGTAGTTTGGCATCATTTGGATCAATGTGCACACGGTATCATACTTTCCATCCAATGCTCTTAGGATCTTCTTGATGATGAATATGTCGGTCATCTCTTCACTCCCTAAGCCGGCTGTCTCATTTGTGATAAGTGCAAGCCTAGAGTATATTTCAGCGACACCTTCACCATCCTTCATTTTGAACTTGTCAAGCTGACTTTGGAGCACATCCAACTTGGATTCCTTGACGGAGTCGGTACCTTCATGCATATCAATCAAGGTATCCCAAATTTCCTTTGCATTCTCAAGACGGCTGATTTTGTTGAATTCTTCGGGGCACAATCCATTGAAGAGTATATCACAGGCTTGGGCGTTGTATTGCAACATCTTCAATTTATTCGTGCTAGCTTCACGGTTTGGTTTTCTCCCATCAAATAATTCACCTTGCAAGCCAATACACACAATAGCCCAAATGGCGGGGTTATGTCCAAGAATATGCATTTTCATCTTATGCTTCCAACTAGCAAAATTAGTGCCATCAAAGTAAGGACCTCTACGGTGATAATTTCCCTCACTAGACGCCATACTCTCCTAGGTTGTGAAACCAAGGCTATGACCACCAAAAGCTATGGAAATCAAAGCAAATGGAGACCAAAGCTCTGATACCACTTGTAGGACCTTGAAGTATGTCTAGAGGGGGGGGGTGATTAGACTACTTGACCAATTAAAAACTTAGCCTTTTCCCAATTTTAGAGTTTGGCAGATTTTAGCTATCTTAGGACAAGTCAAGCAATCATCACAAAATTCAAGCAAGCATGCAAAGAGTATATGAGCAGCGGAAATTAAAGCATGCAACTTGCAAGAAAGTAGAGGGAGGGGTTTGGAGGATTCAAACGCAATTGGAGACACGGATGTTTTTGGCGTGGTTCCGATAGGTGGTGCCATCGTACATCCACGTTGATGGAGACTTCAACCCACGAAGGGTAACGGTTGCGCGAGTCCATGGAGGGCTCCACCCACGAAGGGTCCACGAAGAAGCAACCTTGTCTATCCCACCATGGCCTTCGCCCACGAAGGACTTGCCTCACTAGCGGTAGATCTTCATGAAGTAGGCGATCTCCTTGCCCTTACAAACTCCTTGGTTCAACTCCACAATCTTTTCGGAGGCTCCCAAGTGACACCTAGCCAATCTAGGAGACACCACTCTCCAAGAAGTAACAAATGGTGCATTGATGATGAACTCCTTGCTCTTGTGCTTCAAATGATAGTCTCCCCAACACTCAACTCTCTCTCATAGGTTTTGGATCTAGTGGAAAGAAGATTTGAGTGGAAATCAACTTGGGGAAGGCTAGAGATCAAGATTCATATGGTAGGAATGGAATATCTTGGCCTCAACACATGAGTAGGTGGTTCTCTCTCAGAAATGGTAAGTTGGAAGTGTAGGTTTGTTCTGATGCCTCTCTCCACGAATGAAGAGGAGGTGGAGGGGTATATATAGCATCCACGCAAATTCTAACCGTTACACACAATTCACCAAACTCGATGAGACCGATTCAACAAACTCGGTCAGACCGATTTAGTAAACCTAGTGACCGTTAGGATTTTTGGTGGGACCGACATGCAACTCGGCAGGACCGATATGGTTAGGGTTAGGGCATAACGTAATCTTGGTGAGGCCGATTACACAAACTCGGTGAGATCGATTTTGGTAATAAGCTTTCGAGAGAGTTAGTTAGGTAAACTCGGTGGGACCGATTTGCTCTTTTCGGTGAGACCCAAAATGTTACAAAAGGGAAATAGAGAGTTTACATTGCAATCTCGGTGGGACCGATCGCTCACTTTGGTTAGACCGAAACGTTACGAAGGGAAACAGAGAGATTACAGTTCCATCTCGGTGAGACCGAGATCCCTATCGGTAAGACCGATTTGCCTAGGGTTTGTGGCAGTGGCTATGACATCCAAACTCGGTGGCGCCGGATAGAAAGAATTAGTGGGGCCGAGTTTGACTTTAGGTTTAAGTCATTTGTGGATGTCAGAAAGTAGTTGAGGGTATTTGGAGCATATCACTAAGCACATGAAGCAAGATGCTCATTAAGCAACACCTCATCCCTCCTTGATAGTATTGGCTTTTCCTATAGACTCAATGTGATCTTGGATCACTAAAATATAAAATGAAGAGTCTTGAGCTTTTGAGCTTGAGCCAATCCTTTGTCATTAGTATTTTGAGGGATCCACTTTCATCATCCATGCCATGCCATTCATTGTGCTTTCCTGAAATAATAGTCTTGGAATAGCATTAGCTCAATGAGCTATATGTTGTTATGAATTACCAAAACCACCTAGGGATAGTTGCACTTTCAGTAGGCTTGTCGTCCGTCTTCCAAGGCAAAGGCTCACCATCATAGAAGGATGATCGAGTCTCCAAGATCCTCAAATCTGCAGCCAAACTCATCCTCTTGAATCTATATTCATACTCATAGTTTTGGTTTTGCAGGTCATAGATCTGGGCTTGGAGGTGCTCGATTTTCTCTTGGAGCTTAAAGATGGTCTCCCCAATGATCTTGGCATCCACCTTGTGGTTGTTGGTGAACTCCGCGATCATCATCTGGTTTGCGTTGAGTCCACGCTCCACCATCCCTTGGCACTTGAAAACTTGTTGCTCCATGGCTTCGAGCTTTGTGTCCACACTTCCGGTATGCCTTGGTCCCTCCACATCGCGGATGTGCAGCACCCCCTCACACATATCAATGGTTTGAGGGTGTTGCAGCACCTCCGCAAGATAGGGATTGATAACCCTCTCGAAAAACTTGTCCTTGGGAGCGCTTGGAGACGTCAGGGTGCTCTAGATCTGTCAGAAAAATAGCTCGAAACAAAAATAGGAGATAATTGCGTGATACGGTAGTCAAAACCTTCGGGAGATTATATAATGAACTTTTACCGACTGAGGGAGTCCCGGACTAGGGGGTGTCCGGATAGCCGAACTATCATCTTCGGCCAGACTCCTGGACTATGAAGATACAAGATTGAAGACTTCGTCCCGTGTCCGGATGGGACTTTCCTTGGCGTGGAAGGCAAGGTTGGCGATACGGATATGTAGATCTCCTACCATTGTAACCGACTCTGTATAACCCTAACCCTCTTCGGTGCCTATATAAACCAGAGGATTTTAGTCCATAGGAAAAACAACAATCATACCATAGGCTAGCTTCTAGGGTTTAGCCTCTTTGATCTCGTGGTAGATCTACTCTTGTACTACCCATATCATCAACATCAATCAAGCAGGAGTAGGGTTTTACCTCCATCGAGAGGGCCCGAACCTGGGTAAAAACATCGTGTCCCTTGTCTCCTGTTACCATCCACCTAGACGCACAGTTCGGGACCCCCTACCAGAGATCCGCCGGTTTTGACACCGACATGGGTGCTTTCATTGAGAGTTCCTCCATGTCATCATCTTCAGGCCCGATGGCTCCTTTGATCACCAACAATGATGTGGTCCAAGGTGAGACTTTTCTCCTCGGACAGATCTTCGTATTCTGCGGCTTTCCACTGCGGGCCAATTCGCTTGGCCATCTGGAGCAGATTGAAAGCTACGCCCCTGGCCATCAGGTCAGATTTGGAAGTTTGAACTATATGGCTGACGTCCGCAGAGACTTGATCTTCGATGGGTTCGAGCCACAGCCAAGCGCGCCTCACTATCACGATGGGCATGATCTAGCTCTGCTGCCGGATAGTGCCCTGGAGGCCGCACAAGTATCCGCTCCGACCCTTAGCTCGGAGCCGACTATGCCGATCCAGGACGGGTGGTTGGACACTGCCTCGGGGGCTGCTATCTCTACGGCGATTGAGCCAAACACCAACCCTGTCCTTTGCAAAGCTCACGACTCCAAGGTGCCGGACTCCTCTCCGGACTCCGAACCTTCCGCGCCCCTCCCAATCGAATCCGATTGGGCACCGATCATGGAGTTCACGACTGCGGACATCTTTCAGCACTCGCCCTTTGGTGACATCCTGAATTCGCTAAAGTTCCTCTCTTTATCAGGAGAGCCCTGGCCGGATTATGGTCAGGACGGTTGGGATGCGGACGACAAAGAAATTCGAATCCCACCCACCACCCACTTCGTAGCCACTGTCAAAAGTTTAAACGACGTGCTCGACTTTGATTCCGAAGACATCGACGGTATGGACGACGATGCAGAAGACAAACCTGAACCAGCACCCATAGGGCACTGGATAACCACCTCATCTCACGATGTATACATGGTGGACACACCTAAAGGAAGCAACGACAAGGAACAACGGGATGCCACGAGGGATCATTCCCTTGAAAAGCAGTCAAAACGGCGATGTAAGCGCCGCTCAAAATCCCGCCTCAACATAGAATGCAGCCATACAGACCCAGCCATAGAGCTGGGCGAACCGGTGGACGACGAACATGCTATTGAGCAACCGTCCGAACAGGACAATCCGATTAAACAACCCGCCCCGGCGAAAAAAACAGTCCGGACGATCTCACGCCGGACAAGTTACCGGAGCAGAAGAACCTCCACAAAAGGCTCGTCGCCACTGCACGTAGCCTGAAGAAGCAGAAGCGGAAGCTCAAAACAGCGGAAGATGCGCTCAAAATCAGATGGAGAAAAGTACTCAACACCGCAGACAAATACGGTGACAGTCGCCGAACAAAGAACTACCCGAAGCGAAAACTACTACCAGAATTTGATGAGGAGGCCGTAGAGCCACCACAATCAGAGAATAAGGAGACCACCCGGTCGGATAGATGACCCCATGGCAAACATAGAGCGGCAAATGGCACCGCACACAAGCCGGCACGCGATCCGCACACCGATTCGCATCAAAAAGATGGCCCAGTTAGATCCATCTACGGGCCAAGAAAGCAAGCTCTAGTAAGCAATGCAACACGTCAAGTATCCGAATATTACGGTACACCTAAATATAGGGGTGCCGAACATCCCCTATGTTTCACCGATGAGGGTCTGGATCATGAATTTCCAGCGGGATTCAAGCCCGTAAACATAGTGGCATACGACGGAACAACAGACCCTGGAGTCTGGATTGAGGATTACATCCTCCACATACACATGGCTAGAGGAGATGACCTCCACGCCATAGAATACCTACCCCTCAAGCTCAAAGGGCCAGCCCGGCATTGGCTCAAAAGCCTCCCGGAAAACACCATTGGAAGTTGGGAAGAGCTCGAGGATGCTTTTCGGGCAAATTTTCAAGGGACCTATGTCCGACCTCCGGATGCAGATGACTTAAGTCACATAACTCAACAAGCCGGAGAGTCAGCCCGAAAATTCTGGAACAGATTCCTTACTAAAAAGAACCAAATAGTCGACTGTCCGGACGCCGAAGCCTTAGCACCTTTCAAACACAACGTCCGAGACGAATGGCTCGCCAGACACCTCGGCCAAGAAAAGCCAAGAACAATGGCCGCATTAACAAGCCTCATGACCCGCTTTTGCGCGGGAGAGGATAGCTGGCTGGCAAGATGAAGTACCAGCGACCCAAGTACATCCGAAGTTAGGGATGGAAACGGGAAATCGCGACGCAGCAAGGACGAGGGCCTGAACCAAGGGCAACAGCCCAAAGAGCACGACAGTCAACGCCGGATTCAAAAGCTCATGGCAGAATCATAAACAATTGCCCCTAAGGATAACAGGGACGAGCTATCTAACCCTCGTGGAGGCCTCGTGTCCTTCCCGGATTACTTCTTGCTTTCCAAAATTCTTAAATATTCCAAAAACAGAGAAAAATTGCCATTAGAATTGTTCTGGAGTCGGTTTACTTACCGTACCACATACCTATTCCTTTTCGGAGTCTGAAACGTTTTGGAAAGTATCCCTTATGTACTCCTCCGGGGTTACGGCCTCAATAATATTAGTTCAACATTGATAGGCTTACCTGAGATATAATGTTTGATTCTTTGACCGTTCACCACCCTCAGACTTGTGCCTTCGAAGTTGTTGATTTTTATGGCACCGGAACGATAGACCTCCTCGATAATGTAAGGACCTTCCCATTTAGAGAGAAGTTTTCCTGCAAAAAATCTTAAACGAGAGTTGAATAGCAACACATAATCACCTACGTGAAACTCACGCTTTTGTATCCTTTTGTCATGCCATCTTTTAACTTTTTCTTTGAACAGCTTGGCATTCTCATAGGCTTGGGTTCTCCATTCATCAAGTGAGCTAATATCAAATAACCTCTTCTCACCGGCAAGTTTGAAGTCATAGTTGAGCTCTTTAATAGCCCAATATGCTTTATGTTCAAGTTCGAGAGGTAAGTGACATGCTTTTCCATAAACCATCTTATACGGAGACCCATAGGATTTTTATATGCAGTTCTATAGGCCCATAATGCATCATCAAGTTTCTTGGACCAATTCTTTCTAGATCTAAGAAAACTAATTTGAGCTCTCTATTGCTCAACTCTACTCGACCACTAGACTGCAGGAGATAAGAAGATGCAATTCTGTGATTAACATCATACTTAGCAAGCATCTTACGGGAAGCACCATGAATAAAATGTGAACCACCATCAGTCATGAGATATCTAGGGACTCCAAACCTCGGAAAAATAACTTCTTTAAGCATCTTAATAGAGGTGTTATGATCAACACTACTAGTTGGAATAGCTTCCACCCACTTAGTAACGTAATCAACAGCAACTAAAATATGTGTATAACCATTAGAGGCATGAAAAGGTCCCATATAATCAAAGCCCCAATCATCAAATGGTTCAATAACAAGAGAATAATTCATAGGCATTTCTTGATGTCTACCAATTACCAATTCTTTGACATTCATCACAAGACAAGACAAACTTACGAGCATCCTTGAAGAGAGTAGGCTAATAAAAACCGGATTGCAATACCTTATGTGCAGTTCTATCTCCAGCGTGGTGTCCTCCATATGGTTCAGCGTGGCACTTGCTTAGGATCTGTTCCTGTTCATGCTCAGGTACACAACGTCTAATCACACCATCTACTCCTTCTTTGTAAAGGTGTGGGTCATCCCAGAAGTAATGTCTTAAATCATAAAAGAACTTTTTCTTTTGCTGGTATGTGAAGCTAGTTGGTATAAATTTAGCAACAATGTAATTAGCATAATCAGCATACCATGGAGTAGTACGAGAAGCATTAATGACCGCTAATTGTTCATCAGGAAAGCTATCATCAATAGGTAGTGGGTCATCAAGAACATTCTCTAACCTAGACAAGTTGTCTGCAACGGGGTTCTCAACTCCCTTTCTATCAATAATATGCAAATCGAATTCTTGGAGCAAGAGAACCCATCTAATAAGTCTAGGCTTAGTATCTTTCTTTTCCATAAGATATTTAATAGCAGCATGATCAGTGTGAATAGTAACTTTAGAATCAACAATATAAGGTCTAAACTTATCACATGCAAACACAAATGCTAAGAATTCTTTTTCAGTAGTAGCATAATTTCTTTGGGCAGTGTCAAGAGTTTTACTAGCATACTGGATAGCATTCAATTTCTTATCAACTCTTTGCCCTCAAACAGCACCTACAGCATAATCACTAGCATCACACATAATTTCAAAGGGCAAAATTCCAATCAGGTGGCTGAACAATAGGTGCAGTAATCAAAGCTTTCTTAAGTATTTCAAATGCTTCTACACAATCATCATAAAAAACAAAAGGAATATCTTTTTGCAATAAACTAGTCAGAGGCCTAGAGATTTTAGAAAAGTCCTTAATGAACCTCCTGTAAAAACCGTCATGACCAAGGAAACTTCTTATACCATTTATGTCCTTGGGACATGGCATCTTTTCAATAGCATCAACTTTAGCTTTATCAACTTCAATACCTCTTTCAGAAATTTTATGCCCCAAGACAATGCCTTCATTGACCATAAAGTGGCACTTTTCCCAATTCAAGACGAGACTAGTGTCTTCACATCTCTGCAAAACTCGATCAAGGTTGCTCAAGCAATCATCAAAAGAGGATCCATAAACGGAGAAATCATCCATGAATACCTCACAAATCTTTTCACAAAAGTCAGAGAATATAGCCATCACGCATCTTTGAAAGGTAGCAGGTGCATTACATAAACCAAAAGGCATACATCTATAATCAAAATTACCGAAGGGCAAGTAAAAGTAGTTTTTGATTGATCCTCCGCTAACACAGGTATTTGAGAGAAACCATAATAACCATGTAGAAAGCAGAAATGTGTATGTTTGGATAGTCTTTCTAGCATTTGATCAATAAAAGGTAAAGGGTAATGATCTTTCTTAGTAGCTTTATTTAATTTACTGAAATCAATTACCATCCTATAACCTATAATAATTCTTTGCGGAATCAATTCATCTTTATCATTAGGAATGACAGTAATACCTCCCTTCTTAGGGACGCAATGGCCAGGACTCACCCAATCACTATCAACAACGGATAAATTATATGTCACACCCTAGCTAGTCATGCATCAGAGTGTGTGCATCATGTTTAAAATTCCATTTAATTTGAAATGGGGATTTGTGAAACCCTCAGAATCATTTTTTAAAATGACCCAAATAAAAATTTCTCCAAAAGGGTCCAAGAAAATGCTCATGTTGCTCTCTGAAAATATTGGACAGAGATAATAATCAAACCAATATTTTTAAGAGCTCATAGGTATTTATTTTGGGCATTTGGAATTAATGCATAAATATTTGCTTTGGAAATATATTAATTATATATATTAATATATGTCCAAATATTATGCCATTTATAAAGGAGCTCTGAAATAATATATCTAGCCCCTGCAAAAATTGGCATAAGTTAAATAAATGATTTAATATATTATTTAAATCAAAACAAATGTCAGAAATTAGAAAACAGAAAAAAATAAAAGGGAGAAGCTTACCTGGGCTCCTCCCTGTGCAGCCCAGCCAGCTGGCCGGCCCAGCCAGCAGCCGGCCCAGACCACCTCCCTCCTCTGTCGTCTTCGTCCTCGACAGAGGGAGGGGAGTGTGGCCGGCGCACGCGCGCGCTACCGCGCCACGCCACCTCTCTCCCTGCTTGCCTGCCCTTCCCTCCTCGCTCGATGCCCCGGACGACGCCACGCCTCCCCCCTGCTCTCTCTCACTCGCCCTCGTCTCTTCCCTCCTCTCCCTCGCTCTCTCTCTCACACGGCCGAACACCACCGTCGCCGCCGTTCGCCATAGCAGCCGTCTCCGGCCACCCCTCGCTCCCCCGACTAGCTCAGAAGCTCCGCCACAACCCCCTCTTCCTCCCCACCGCTCCACGGGCCTCCGGAAGCCCTGCATCGCCGCCACGTCGCCGTTTCCCTCTTCGGGCTCCGACCATCATCGCCGTCGAATTCGCCGTCTCCAGCGCGTCTCCGAGCCCGCTTCGACGCCCACTGCAACCGCGGTGAGCCCCCGAGTCGTTTCCCCATTCTCCCCTGGTCTCTTTCGACCTCTAGGCCTTAGCCCCACCTTGGCCGAGAGCTCCACGCCGCCGGCGATGTCGCCGTCGTGGCCACGGTCACCGTAGCGCCCAACCGAGCACACTATCGTGCTCCACGCCTCACTAGGAGCACGCAGCACGCACCAACGCCTCCCCAAACACCCTGCAACGCCGACTCCGACCGCACCTGAACTCCGGCCGCCGCTCACGAGCTCGCCGTCGACGGTACCGGCCACCCCAGGCTCGGCCACCACCAACGCGCGGGAGCAAGAGCTCTCCAACGAGCCCAAGAACGGCCTCGCCCGTGCCCTGTAGCGCGATCCCGCATCGCGCCGCCGTCTCGGGCCTCGCCGACGTCACGTCGCCGGTGGGTTTGACCCACTTTGACCACGGCAGGACCCCCTGAGTCCCTGACAGGTGGGCCCAGCCCTGTAGCTAATTAGGATTAGCGCTAACCACTGTTAGTTAACCCCCTGACACTGACCAGTGGGCCCCAGTGCCACTAATCCCTAATTAGGATTAATTTAACCCTGTTAAACCCCCCCTGTCACTGACGTGTGGCCCCCACACGTCAGGTTTGACCCCAGCCAGCCGCAGTTGACTACTGACGTCATGCTAACGTCATGCTGGCGCAATAATTATAATTTCTGGATTTAATTTAAATCAGGAAATTCCAGAATATTATTTAAACTTCAAAAATTCATAACTTTTATTCTGTAACTCCAAATTGGACAAATTATATATGAAAAATGATCAGAAAAATCCAATCTATCCATCTGTACTATTTTCATGCATGATCAAACAAGTTAAATTGATGTTTCAAGCAGAACAAGGAAAAGCACTTTAAGAGGCCATGTTTGAGTTTGAAATTTGAATCTATGATTCAAATTTGTTCAAACCCTTCTGGTTTTAGTTGCATTAGCCCAACACACTCATATTGCTATGTTTCATGCATGCATCATATTGTTGCACATTGTTTGGTGATGGTTGTGTATCGGTGTCCTTTGCGACAGGTTCTGCCTCCGAGGAGTACCGTGATTACCCTAACGAAGAACCGTATCAGTGCATCGAACCATCAGGCAAGCAACCAACCATTTGATCATATCGATACAATCCCATGTTCTTGCTCCTGCTCTCTTTTACTGCATTAAGACAACGCGATTCAAACTGCTGTGTGCTACGGTAGTTGAACCCATTTCCTCTGCATGACCTGTCATTGCCACAGTAACTAGATGAAACCCACTAGCATGTGTAGGAGTTGATTGAGCCCTATGTATGTGTTGTTCCTACCTTGCTATGCCTGCTATGCTTAGAGTCGTGTCAGGTCTGGTTCATCTGGGTGATGGGCTAGAGTGAAATGATTATGTCGGTAATGAGAGTGGTGTGGTGAACACGATTTGGTAAAGGTATCGATGAGAGGCCATGTAGGAGTACATGGTGGGTTGTTTCATTGAAGCTGACCTTAAGCACTGAGATCTGTATGTGTGATTTAAGAATCAGCTACTACCATGCATTGGGCCCGAAACCAATGGACCCTCTCGGCTTCTTATTCACCCTAGTTCTCCGTCCAGGAGTTGCAAGTAGTTTCTGGTGTTTGTAGCCTACTGGAGGCCGTGGACAGCGCTGACCGTAGGGGTGGGCTGTGATGCGGTAGGTACGTGGCACGGTGTACCGAATACCCGTTAGGTATCTCGGGAACTCTGTTCACATCGTTCGGGGCCGTATGGGAAACCTCGGCCGGACTCCCTGCGGATGGAACCTGGATAGGCGATAAACCTGGACTGGAGGCTTAGGTGATTAGGTAGGTCGTGGCTGACACCCACGTTGGGCTTCCGCTTGAAGGTTGCCGAGTACATGTCGTGTAAACGACGGTAAGTGGTGAGAGCGTGTATGAAGGAGTACACCCCTGCAGGGTTAACATGATCTATTCGAATAGCCGCGTCCGCGGTAAAGGACTACTTGGTTGCCTATACAGTTCATAGACAAGTAAATGGAAACTACTAAAAGCCTCAAGATAAGTGTGAGTGCCGAGGATGGCTCTTCCGTAGGAAGACGAAGGTGGATCCTCGGTAGTGTATTGAAGTGGTGAGTAGTGGACTCGTGTGCGCAAAACCATTTCAAGTTGGAGTATCGTAGGATAGCCTAGCCAAGAGTCAAAGCTGGCTTGCTGCAATAACTCCACCAACCCTTCTTGATACTATGCATGTATGTAGGATCTGATGTAAGTCTTGCTGAGTACCTTTGTACTCATGTTGCTATAATCTACATTTTTACAGAAGACGCTGCAACCCCTTCTAATGGGTTCTATGTAGACGTTGACATCAACGAGTAGGCTAAAGACCCAGGTGGTGACCCTGAGCTTGTGAAGGACCATGTAGTATATTTAGGCTTTCCAAGCCTCTTTTATTTTACTAGTTGTCTGTACTCAGACAAGTTACTTCCGCTGCTGGTTTGTATGACTGTATGACTTGTATGTTGGGTCGTGAGACCCGTACCTTGGTGTATGTTATGTATGGCTCCCTGAGCCTTAAATAAAGTACTTGTGTCGTAGAGTCATGTTGTGATGCTTCGTTGTATTGCACATATCGAGCATATTGTGTGTATGATTGAAATGCTTGGTATGTGTGGGATCTGACTATCTAGTTGTTTATCTTTAGTAGCCTCTCTTACCGAGAAATGTCTCCTAGTGTTACCGCTGAGCCATGGTAGCTTGCTACTGCTCTGGAACACTTAGGCTGGCCGGCATGTGTCCTTCTTCGTTCCTGTGTCTGTCCCTTCGGGGAAATGTCACGCTTTGAGTACCGGAGTCCTGTTAGCCCGCTACAGCCCGGTTTACCGGAGTCCTGCTAGCCCAGTGCTACAGCCCGGACCCACTTGCTGATGACCGACACGTTCTAAGCTGGGTCATGGATGCCTGTCCCTGTAAGTCTGTGCCACTTTGGGTTTATGACTAGTCATGTCAGCCCGGGCTCTTTATCATATGGATGCTAGCGACACTATCATATACGTGAGCCAAAAGGCGCAAACGGTCCCGGGAAAAGGTAAGGCGACACCCGTGGGAACACCGTGCGTGAGGCCGCAAAGTGATATGAAGTGTTACCGGCTAGATCGATGTGACATCGAGTCGGGGTCCTGACAGCGTTGGCATCAGAGCCGGACTGCCTGTAGGTTCTTCAAGCCAAACTGGTCGATGTTGAGTCTAGAAATTCTTTAGTTATATGTAGGGGAATTGTTTGTGGGTTGGAACGTAAGGCTCTTTTTACTTCTCTATCTTATGACATTCTGATCTGAGTCAGTCCATTCTTCTACCGGGGGTTAAGGAATTAGGATCTGTTCTCTCTATCAGGATCACGTGTTACTAATCAGTAGTACCTTATAAGTTTGATGGATACAAGCCTAGTTCAGTTCTACTACCACATTATGTTGTTAGAATGGTTTCAGAACTTTGATATGATGATGTTGAGTGTGTACGAAATCCTTTGTCAAATGTCTCAAAATCCTTTTTGAGCATTTACAGCTGTTATGCTGCCGAAATTTTGCTAGAAATTCTAATGCCTTTGCATTATGATTGTGCTTTCAGATGGCCACTCGCGACCTCAATCAAGTGGTTCGCCTGACTCGATGCCTAGATGTACCCGGCCATACTGCCAAGTTGGTCAGGGTAATGACTGAGGCTGGATACCGCTGGTATCCTGAGTACACGGTCGAAGAGCAAT
Organism: Triticum aestivum; assembly: GCF_018294505.1. NCBI lineage: Eukaryota > Viridiplantae > Streptophyta > Magnoliopsida > Poales > Poaceae > Triticum > Triticum aestivum. The sequence goes on along the minus strand of NC_057810.1, from coordinate 324,866,295 downwards.
TCCGAGACTTTAATCAAAGCTAGTATCTCTGCACTGTCAGGATATTTCCATCTTATCCTGGATCCACCGAGCCTCTTCACTGCTCCTATGGACTCGGGGTTACTATTGAGATCGCTGTGCAGGACGCCGCCTACTCTATGATGACCATTATGCGAGTCAGATCTGGTTTATTTCGGGACTCTGATTTCCGGTATATGCCAGGATCACTTCCGGGAGCACAAGGGTATCTCCAGGTTATCTATGCTGACCCCACTCAGGAGGATTCATGGACTCGCACCACTGCTGAGATGCTCGAGGATATGGACCGTGAAAATCGGGCCTTAAGGTTAGAGCTCTTCAATACCCGTGCTGACCACTGGGCCACTTTGACTCGGTTCGCACCGGCGGTGCAAGCTGGATATTCGGATATGCGCGATCTCTATCCTGTGAGATCTGCTCTGCCGGACGTGATGGTTTGGCGTGATGTAGGAGGCATCACCCCACCTCGCGGTCCCCGCAGGCCACCGTCTGTTGGTCCAAGACCTCATCCTAGCCCCTATGGTCCACAAGCTCCGCGAGATCGTCTGTTTCCGGATGATCATGTTGAGCTTCCAGGCTATGGAGGCGACTTCTACGAGGACTACTACGGATCGGTCTGAGTTAGCGATAGTATCACTAGTTCGCACTAGCTGTGTCGTCTATCGTCCCGCGTGACTCGTGGGATATGACCTAGTTTGTACTCTTTCCGGAGGTGTAGAAAAATAATGTATAGGAGCTTGGAATGCCTCCGATGAGATGTAATCCTCTTTCACCGTAACAGTACTTTGTTTGGTCTTGTACTAAACCCTGTATGGTGTGTATGACGATGGAATAAAGAAGCAGTTTCTGTATTTACCATGTCATACGGATGATCATCTTGCATTCCGAATTATTCCTTACATTTTATGTCCTATGTCGGAATTTTATCATCCTGACTAAATCATTGTCTTGTTTACCTAGGATGGTCAACACGCGCACTAACCCTGCTCCTCAAGAGCAGGCCGAAGGCAGTGAAGGCAGGAATGAAAATCTGCCTCATCCTCCTTCACTAGCCGAGGTTATGATGGAAGCTGAGAGAAACAAGCGGGAGACCAACCGTTTGTTGGAGCGTATTGAACAGAATACAGCACACCATCAGAGGGCTAACGTGGTGTCACTCAGTGATTTTATCAAATTGCATCCACCCACGTTCCACCACTCCGTCGAGCCTCTCGACGCTGATGACTGGCTTCGCAGTATCGCTCACAAACTGCGTTCCGCACTGGTAGCGGAGGCTGACAAGGTCACCTTTGCTGCATATCATCTTGAAGGCCCCGCCAGTCTATGGTGGGAGAATTATGGAGCTATGCGCCCAGCGGGCCATGTCACTACCTGGGCTGAATTCAGTGAGGCTTTCCGTGAACGTCACATTCCGGAGGGTCTCATGGACCGTAAACGTGAAGAATTTTGCAGTTTCACCCAAGGCCGACTTTCTGTGGATGCCTATAGCAGGGAGTTTGGTAATCTCGCCCGATATGCAACTGAGGAAGTGTCTACTGACGCCAAGAAGCAAGCAAGGTTCCGTAAGGGCCTTAGTCCTGAGCTTCGCCGCGACCTCCGTCTGCATGAGTGCACATCTTTTCAGAAACTTGTCAACAAAGCCATCAGTGCTGAAACTGGTCAGACTGACTATGACGCAACACGCAAGCATGGCCGTGATATGGGTTCCTCATCCGGTGCTGGTCCTCAGAAGCGCCGCGTGTGGGTGCCCAACACCGCCCTGCCACCCAGGTTCACACCGAGGCCATCTTTCCAGGCGCCTCGCCCTGTTCAACAGTCTGCACCGGCCAAGCCCTATGGGGGTCCAACCAATAATGCTCCTCCACGTACCAGTTCCGTGACTTGTTTTAAGTGTGGGGAATCTGGTCACTATATGCGTGAGTGTCCCCAGACCAACCCCAACCAGTCTGCTAAAGCTGTTGGCCGTGGCAAGCCGACAGGGAAAATATTCCACGCCAAACCGGTCACCGCTTCACGTGGCCATGTCAACTGTATCTCTGCCGAAGAAGCTCAAGAAGATCCCAACGTCGTTCTCGGTACGCTTCTTGTCAATTGCCACCCGGCATCTGTTCTTTTCGATACAGGAGCCTCTCATTCTTTTATATCCGAAAATTATGCTCGCTTGCATAACGTCGCATTCGGTGATATGCCAACCTCTATGGTAATTCAAACTCCGGGTTCCAAATGGCAAACTTCTAGAGTAAGCCATGGAAATGAAATCAAAGTCGACAGACTTGTTTTTCTCGCATCTTTGATAGCCCTTAAATCTTCAGATATTAATATCATCTTGGGTATGGACTGGATGTCAGCTCATCAAGCCAAAATTGATTGCTTCTCTAGGACTGTTCAACTCACCCATCCTTCGGGGAAGATAGTCAATGTCTTGACCCGAATAGCTAAGCGACAATTATATTCTCTTAACGCCAGCCCTTTGCCAGACCTTGAGGACGTGCCGGTAGTCTGTGACTTCCCGGATGTCTTCCCAGAGGAATTGCCAGGTGTTCCACCTGACAGGGATGTTGAGTTCGTAATAGATCTCATTCCAGGAACCGTTCCGATTGCTAGAAGACCCTATAAGATGGCACCCCTAGAACTAGCCGAGCTTAAGAAACAACTCGATGAGTCCTTGAAAAAGGGTTTCATCCGACCTAGCTCATCTCCGTGGGCTTGCCCCGTCCTCTTTGTCAAGAAGAAGGATGGTACGGACCGGATGGTTGTAGATTACCGACCTGTCAATCTGGTCACAATCAAGAACAAATATCCACTTCCCAGGATCAACGACCTGTACGATCAGCTCGCTGGATCCTCAGTCTTCTCCAAGATGGATTTGAGGTTGGGCTACCATCAAATAAAAATCAGAAACGGGGACATCCCTAAAACGGCCTTTGTTACTCGTTATGGCCAATACGAGTACACTGTCATGTCCTTCGGTTTAACCAACGCTCCAGCCACCTTTTCTCGGTTAATGAACTCAATCTTCATGGAGTATTTGGATAAATTCGTCGTAGTTTATCTCGATGATATACTCATCTACTCCAAGAACGAGGAAGAACATGCCGAACATTTAAGGCTAGTGTTGAAGAAACTTTGAGAGCATCGCCTTTATGCCAAATTTTCGAAATGTGAATTCTGGTTGTCAGAAGTGACCTATCTCGGTCATGTAATATCTGGTAAAGGTATTGCTGTTAACCCCGAGCGAGTTCAAGCCGTCCTTAATTGGACTCCACCTGAATCGGTCAAGCAAGTTCGGAGTTTTCTAGGCTTAGCGAGCTATTGTCGTCGCTTTGTCGAGAACTTCTCCAAGGTTGCCAAACCTCTAACCGAACTCCTCAAGAAAGATAAGAAGTTCGAATGGACTCCACAATGTGAGCACAGCTTTCAGGAACTGAAAAGACGCCTGACCTCTGCTCCCGTACTGGTACCGCCAGACTTCTCCAAGGACTTTGTTATCTACTGCGACGCCTCGCGACAAGGACTAGGTTGCATTCTCATGCAAGATCGACACGTAATTGCTTACGCTTCACGGCAATTGCACCCACATGAGGAGAATTATCCTACTCATGATCTAGAGCTTGCAGCCGTAGTCTATGGACTTAAGACTTGGCGACATTACCTCCTCGGTAATCGTTGTGAAATATTCACTGATCACCAAAGCCTGAAGTACATTTTCACCCAACCGGATCTGAACCTCAGGCAAAGACGTTGGGTTGAATTGATCACAGACTTCGATTTAGGGATAACCTACACCCCAGGGAAAGCCAACGTCATGGCTGATGCGCTAAGTCGTAAATCTTATTGTAACAACCTGATGTTACAACAAAGTCAACCGCTTCTCCATGAGGAATTTCGGAAGCTTAACCTTCACATTGTTCCTCAAGGTTTTCTTTCCACCTTGGTGGCAAAACCTACCCTTACGGATCAGATTATCAAAGCACAGAAGGTAGATCCGGGAATCTCCCGCATCAAGAGAAACATTCAGAAAGGAATTGCGAATTGCTTCTCCATTAATGATCAAGGGGTCGTATACTTCGGGAATCGACTAGTGGTTCCCAAAGTGCGGAACCTGAGGCGTTTGATCCTTAAGGAAGCTCATGAATCCCCTCTCGCCATTCATCCCGGTAGTACTAAGATGTATCAGGATCTACGCCAGAGGTTCTGGTGGACTAGGATGAAGAGAGAAATTGCTCAGTATATTGCTAATTGCGACGTTTGTCGTCGTGTAAAAGCAGAGCATCAACGGACTGCTGGCACCCTTCAACCCTTAGCTATTCCTGAATGGAAATGGGATAAAATTGGTATGGATTTCATTACCGGTTTTCCCAGGACCAAGAGAGGGAATAATGCTATTTTCGTCGTGGTCAATCGTCTTTCCAAAGTAGCCCATTTCTTACCTGTTCGTGAGAGTATAACTGCTAGTCAGCTAGCAGACTTATACATCTCCCGAATAGTGTCCCTCCATGGTGTTCCTTTGGAAATTAACTCGGATCGAGGAAGTCTTTTCACCTCTCGATTTTGGGAAAGTTTCCAAAATGCTATGGGAACTCGTCTCTCCTTTAGCACCGCTTTCCACCCTCAGTCGAGTGGTCAAGTGGAACGCGTCAACCAGATTCTAGAAGACATGCTTCGAGCCTCTGTTATCTCATTCGGAATGGACTGGGAGAAGTGCCTTCCATTTGCCGAATTCGCTTACAACAACAGCTATCAATCTAGCTTGGGTAAAGCCCCTTTTGAAGTTCTCTATGGATGACGGTGTCGAACACCCCTTAACTGGTCAGAGACCGGGGAAAGACAATTCTTTGGCCCGGATATGATTCAGGAAGCAGAAGAAAAAGTTCGTATCATTCGTGAAAAGTTGAAAACAGCCCAATCCCGTCAAAAGAGTCAATATGACCGAAAGCATAAGGCTATGACTTTCGAGGTTGACGAGAAGGCTTATCTTCGGGTCACCCCTCTGAAGGGAACCCATCGTTTCGGTATCAAAGGCAAATTGGCTCCTCGTTACATTGGACCTTTTCGCATTCTCGCCAAACAAGGAGAAGTTGCCTACCAGCTGGAACTACCTCCGCATCTCTCCAGAGTCCACGATGTCTTCCATGTTTCTCAACTCAGGCGTTGCTTCTCGGATCCTATCCGTGAAGTGGACCACGAAACGCTTGATCTCCAAGATAATCTTACATATCGAGAGTACCCCGTTCGTATCCTCGATCAGGCCGAACGTATCACCCGACGTTAGAACATCAAGTTCGTCAAAGTACAATGGTCGCACCATTCTGAGGATGAAGCAACTTGGGAAAGGGAGGATCGTCTTCGACTCGAGTACCCCGCCTTCTTCCCGGAGGAACCCAAATCTCGGGACGAGATTCTTTTGAGTGAGGGTGAGTTGTCACACCCTAGCTAGTCATGCATCAGAGTGTGTGCATCATGTTTAAAATTCCATTTAATTTGAAATGGGGATTTGTGAAACCCTCAGAATCATTTTTTAAAATGACCCAAATAAAAATTTCTCCAAAAGGGTCCAAGAAAATGCTCATGTTGCTCTCTGAAAATATTGGACAGAGATAATAATCAAACCAATATTTTTAAGAGCTCATAGGTATTTATTTTGGGCATTTGGAATTAATGCATAAATATTTGCTTTGGAAATATATTAATTATATATATTAATATATGTCCAAATATTATGCCATTTATAAAGGAGCTCTGAAATAATATATCTAGCCCCTGCAAAAATTGGCATAAGTTAAATAAATGATTTAATATATTATTTAAATCAAAACAAATGTCAGAAATTAGAAAACAGAAAAAAATAAAAGGGAGAAGCTTACCTGGGCTCCTCCCTGTGCAGCCCAGCTAGCTGGCCGGCCCAGCCAGCAGCCGGCCCAGCCCACCTCCCTCCTCTGTCGTCTTCGTCCTCGACAGAGGGAGGGGAGTGTGGCCGGCGCGCGCGCGCGCTCCGCGCCACGCCACCTCTCTCCCTGCTTGCCTGCCCTCCCCTCCTCGCTCGATGCCCCGGACGACGCCACGCCTCCCCCCTGCTCTCTCTCACTCGCCCTCGTCTCTTCCCTCCTCTCCCTCGCTCTCTCTCTCACACGGCCGAACACCACCGTCGCCGCCGTTCGCCATAGCAGCCGTCTCCGGCCACCCCTCGCTCCCCCGACTAGCTCAGAAGCTCCGCCACAACCCCCTCTTCCTCCCCACCGCTACACGGGCCTCCGGAAGCCCTGCATCGCCGCCACGTCGCCGTTTCCCTCTTCGGGCTCCGACCATCATCGCCGTCGAATTCGCCGTCTCCAGCGCGTCTCCGAGCCCGCTTCGACGCCCACTGCAACCGCGGTGAGCCCCCGAGTCGTTTCCCCCTTCTCCCCTGGTCTCTTTCGACCTCTAGGCCTTAGCCCCACCTTGGCCGAGAGCTCCACGCCGCCGGCGATGTCGCCGTCGTGGCCACGGTCACCGTAGCGCCCAACCGAGCACACTATCGTGCTCCACGCCTCACTAGGAGCACGCAGCACACACCAACGCCTCCCCAAACACCCTGCAACGCCGACTCCGACCGCACCTGAACTCCGGCCGCCGCTCACGAGCTCGCCGTCGACGGTACCGGCCACCCCTGGCTCGGCCACCACCACCGTTCGACGCGCGGGAGCAAGAGCTCTCCAACGAGCCCAAGAACGGCCTCGCCCGTGCCCTGTAGCGCGATCCCGCATCGCGCCGCCGTCTCGGGCCTCGCCGACGTCACGTCGCCGGTGGGTTTGACCCACTTTGACCACGGCAGGACCCCCTGAGTCCCTGACAGGCGGGCCCAGCCCTGTAGCTAATTAGGATTAGCGCTAACCACTGTTAGTTAACCCCCTGACACTGACCAGTGGGCCCCAGCGCCACTAATCCCTAATTAGGATTAATTTAACCCTGTTAAACCCCCCCTGTCACTGACGTGTGGCCCCCACACGTCAGGTTTGACCCCAGCCAGCCGCAGTTGACTACTAACGTCATGCTGACGTCATGCTGGCGCAATAATTATAATTTCTGGATTTAATTTAAATCAGGAAATTCCAGAATATTATTTAAACTTCAAAAATTCATAACTTTTATTCTGTAACTCCAAATTGGACAAATTATATATGAAAAATGATCAGAAAAATCCAATCTATCCATCTGTACTATTTTCATGCATGATCAAACAAGTTAAATTGATGTTTCAAGCAGAACAAGGAAAAGCACTTTAAGAGGCCATGTTTGAGTTTGAAATTTGAATCTATGATTCAAATTTGTTCAAACCCTTCTGGTTTTAGTTGCATTAGCCCAACACACTCATATTGCTATGTTTCATGCATGCATCATATTGTTGCACATTGTTTGGTGATGGTTGTGTATCGGTGTCCTTTGCGACAGGTTCTGCCTCCGAGGAGTACCGTGATTACCCTAACGAAGAACCGTATCAGTGCATCGAACCATCAGGCAAGCAACCAACCATTTGATCATATCGATACAATCCCATGTTCTCGCTCCTGCTCTCTTTTACTGCATTAAGACAACGCGATTCAAACTGCTGTGTGCTACGGTAGTTGAACCCATTTCCTCTGCATGACCTGTCATTGCCACAGTAACTAGATGAAACCCACTAGCATGTGTGGGAGTTGATTGAGCCCTATGTATGTGTTGTTCCTACCTTGCTATGCCTGCTATGCTTAGAGTCGTGTCAGGTCTGGTTCATCTGGGTGATGGGCTAGAGTGAAATGATTATGTCGGTAATGAGAGTGGTGTGGTGAACACGATTTGGTAAAGGTATCGATGAGAGGCCATGTAGGAGTACATGGTGGGTTGTTTCATTGAAGCCGACCTTAAGCACTGAGATCTGTATGTGTGATTTAAGAATCAGCTACTACCATGCATTGGGCCCGAAACCAATGGACCCTCTCGGCTTCTTATTCACCCTAGTTCTCCGTCCAGGAGTTGCAAGTAGTTTCTGGTGTTTGTAGCCTACTGGAGGCCGTGGACAGCGCTGACCGTAGGGGTGGGCTGTGATGCGGTAGGTACGTGGCACGGTGTACCGAATACCCGTTAGGTATCTCGGGAACTCTGTTCACATCGTTCGGGGCCGTATGGGAAACCTCGGCCGGACTCCCTGCGGATGGAACCTGGATAGGCGATAAACCTGGACTGGAGGCTTAGGTGATTAGGTAGGTCGTGGCCGACACCCACGTTGGGCTTCCGCTTGAAGGTTGCCGAGTACATGTCGTGTAAACGACGGTAAGTGGTGAGAGCGTGTATGAAGGAGTACACCCCTGCAGGGTTAACATGATCTATTCGAATAGCCGCGTCCGCGGTAAAGGACTACTTGGTTGCCTATACAGTTCATAGACAAGTAAATGGAAACTACTAAAAGCCTCAAGATAAGTGTGAGTGCCGAGGATGGCTCTTCCGTAGGAAGACGGAGGTGGATCCTCGGTAGTGTATTGAAGTGGTGAGTAGTGGACTCGTGTGCGCAAAACCATTTCAAGTTGGAGTATCGTAGGATAGCCTAGCCAAGAGTCAGAGCTGGCTTGCTGCAATAACTCCACCAACCCTTCTTGATACTATGCATGTATGTAGGATCTGATGTAAGTCTTGCTGAGTACCTTTGTACTCATGTTGCTATAATCTACATTTTTACAGAAGACGCTGCAACCCCTTCTGATGGGTTCTATGTAGACGTTGACATCAACGAGTAGGCTAAAGACCCAGGTGGTGACCCTGAGCTTGTGATGGACCACGTAGTATAGTTAGGCTTCCAAGCCTCTTTTATTTTACTAGTTGTCTGTACCCAGACAAAGTACTTCCGCTGTTGGCTTGTATGACTGTATGACTTGTATGTTGGGTCGTGAGACCCGTACCTTTGTGTATGATATGTATGGCTCCCTGAGCCTTAAATAAAGTACTTGTGTCATAGAGTCATGTTGTGATGCTTCGTTGTATTTGCACATATCGAGCATATTGTGTGTATGAATGAAATGCTTGGTATGTGTGGGATCTGACCATCTAGTTGTTTATCTTTAGTAGCCTCTCTTACCGGGAAATGTCTCCTAGTGTTACCGCTGAGCCATGGTAGCTTGCTACTGCTCTGGAACACTTAGGCTGGCCGGCATGTGTCCTTCTTCGTTCCTGTGTCTGTCCCTTCGGGGAAATGTCACGCTTTGAGTACCGGAGTCCTGTTAGCCCGCTACAGCCCGGTTTACCAGAGTCCTGCTAGCCCAGTGCTACAGCCCGGACCCACTTGCTGATGACCGACACGTTCGAAGCTGGGTCATGGATGCCTGTCCCTGTAAGTCTGTGCCACTTTGGGTTTACGACTAGTCATGTCAGCCCGGGCTCTTTATCATATGGATGCTAGCGACACTATCATATACGTGAGCCAAAAGGCGCAAACGGTCCCGGGCAAAGGTAAGGCGACACCCGTGGGAACACCGCGCGTGAGGCCGCAAAGTGATATGAAGTGTTACCAGCTAGATCGATGTGACATCGAGTCGGGGTCCTGACATTATACCTGCCTCAAGAAGCTTTAGTATCTCCTTTCTTACCGCTTCTTTCATCTTAGGATTTAACCGTCATTGAGGATCTCTAACTGGTTTGGCGTCTTTCTCCACTTTTATTTTGTGTTGACATAGAGTGGGACTAATGCCCTTAAGATCATCCAGAGTATATCCAATAGCAGCATGGTGCTTCTTCAGATTTTTCAATAATCTTTCCTCTTCCTGCTCTGAGAGGTTAGCACTAATAATAACAGGATATATCTTATTTTCATCAAGATAAGCAGATTTAGGATTATCAGGTAATGGTTTGAGCTCAAACACGGGTTCACCCTTGGGTGGAGGGGGATCCCCTAGGATTTCAACAAGTAAGTTGTGTTTCAGAATAGGACCCTGTTGAAGGAATATTTCATCTATTTCCCTTCTTTCATTCATAAACATATCATTTTCATGGTCTAGCAAATATTGTTCTAACGGATCAGTAGGAGGTACGGCAATAGAAGCAAGACCAATAATCTCATCCTTACTAGGTGATTCTTTATCACAGGGTTGTCTATGAAACTTAGCAAAATTAAACTCATGAGACATATCCCGTAGGCCAATTGTAACAATATCCTTTTCGCAATCAATCCTAGCATTAACAGTATTCAAGAAGGGTCTACCAAATATAATGGGACAAAAGTCATCTTGTGGGGAACCAAGAACAAGAAAATCAGCAGGATATTTAACTTTCCCACACAAGACTTCGACATCTCTAACAATCCCAAATGGCTTAATAGTATCCCTATTGGCAATCTTAATAGTAACATAAATATCTTCCATTTCAGCGAGTGCAATATCATGCATAATTTCTTTATATAAGTCAAAGGGTATTGCACTAGCACTAGCACCCAGGGTTAGCAATATTAGCAGTTTCACCACCGAAATAAATAACATGCCCATCTACATTATCATCCAAGAGATCTTTAACCATAGCAATACTAGGTTCAACTTTGATTTGCTCAGGGGGTGTGTAAGTTCTAGTATTACTCTTACGAACAACAGTTGAAGCTTTAGCATGATCCTTTATCCTAATAGGAAAAGGTGGTTTCTCAACATAAGTAGTAGGAACAATAGGATCATTATAAGTGACACTCTTTTCTTCAACTGTAATAGGTGCAACTACTTTTACTTCAGTGGGAGGATTATATTTAAACCACTTCTCTTTAGGGAGATCAACGTGAGCAGCAAAAGATTCACGAAAAGCAGCTACTATCTCAGAGTCAAGTCCATATTTAGCGCTAAATCCACGAAAAGCATTGGTATCCATAAAAGATTTAACACAATCAAACTTAGGTGTTATACCTGACTCCTTACCATCGTCGGAACCCCAATCTTCAGAGTTGCGTTTAATTCTTTCCAATAAGTCCCACTTGAATTCAATTGGCTTCAGCATATAAGAACCAGCACAGGAAGTATCAAGCATGGTGCGATCATTGAGAGAAAGCCGAGCATAAATTTTTTGTATAATCATTTCCCTTGAGAGCTCATGATTGGGGCATGAATATAACATTGACGTAAGCCTCCCCCAAGCTTGAGCGATGCTTTCTCCTTCGCGAGGCCGGAAATTATATTTGTAATTACGATCACGATGAACAAGATGCATAGGATAGAACTTCTGGTGAAATTCCAACTTCAATCGTTTATAGTTCGAAGATTCCGCATCATCACATAGCCTATACCATGTCAATGCGTATCCCTTCAAAGATAAAGGGAAGACCTTCCTCTTAACAACATCATCGGGTATACCTGCAAGCTTAAATAATCCACAAACTTCATCCACAAAGATAAGGTGTAAATCGGGATGCAATGTTCCATCTCCTACAAAGGGATTAGCTAGCAGTTTCTCTATCATACCCGAAGGAATCTGAAAGTAAATATTTTCAGTAGGTTTAGTAGGTTGAGGAGCAACTCTTTTCTCTACTGGTTAGGGCAAAGATACTCCGAACAAGCCCCTCAAAGGATTAGTTTCCATAGTAACAAGTGACAGAAAATTCTAGCACACTATATAAATGTTTCCTTACCAAGTTCCACTCACCTAAGGCGCTTCACTCCCCGGCAACGGCGCCAGAAAAGAGTCTTGATGACCCACAAGTATAGGGGATCTATCAATAAGTAAGAGTGTCAACGAGGAGCAGAAGGAAATGATAAGTGGTTTTCAATAAGGTATTCTCTGCAAGCACTGAAATAGTAGGTAACAGATAGTTTTGTGATAAGATAATTTTTAATGGGTAATAAGCAATGAAATTAAATAAAGTGCAGAAAGGTGGACCAATCCTTTTTGTAGCAAAGGACAAGCCTGGACAATTTCTTATAATGAGAAAAGCGCTCCTGAGGACACATGGGAATTATCGTCAAGCTAGTTTTCATCACACTCATATGATTCACGTTCGGTACTTTGATAATTTGAAATGTGGGTGTATCGGTGCTTGGGTACTGCCCTTTCTTGGACAAGCATCCCACTTATGATTAGCCCCTATTGCAAGCATCCGAAACTACAAAAGAAGTATTAAGGTAAACCTAACCATAGCATGAAACTAGTGGATCCAAATCAGCCCCTTACGAAGCAACGCATAAAGTAGGGTTTAAGCTTCTGTCACTCTAGCAACCCATCATCTACTTATTACTTCCCAGTGTCTTCCTCTAGGCCCAGATAATGGTGAAGTGTCATGTAGTCGACGTTCACATAACACCACTAGAGGAGAGACAACATACATCTCATCAAAATATCGAACGAATATCAAATTCACATGACTACTAATAGCAAGACTTCACCCATGTCCTCAGGAACAAACGTAACTACTCACAAAGCATATTCATGTTCATGATCAGAGGAGTATTAATATGCATTAAGGATCTGAAATATGATCTTCCACCACAAGGAGTAATCAACACTACTAGCAACCCACAAGTACCAATTTGTGGTTTTGATACAAGATTGGATACTAGAGATAAACTAGGGTTTTGAGAGGAGATGGTGCTGGTGAAGATGTTGATGGAGATTGACTCCCTCCTAATGAGAGGATCGTTGGTGATGATGATGATGATGATTTCCCCCTCCCGGAGGGAAGTTTCCCCGGCAGAACAGCTCCGCCGGAGCCCTAGATTGGTTCCGCATTGTGGCAGCGGAGTTTCGTCCCTTAAGCTTGCTTATGATTTTTTCCAGGGTAAAAGCCTTCATATAGCAGAAGATGGGCACCGGAGGGCCACCAGGGGGCCCAGGAGATAGGTGGCGTGCCCAGTGCCGGGGGGGGGGGGGCGCCCCCCACCCTCCTGGCCAGGGTGTGGGCCCCCTCTGGTATTTTCTTCGCTCAATAATTCTTATTAGTTCCAAAAGTAACTTCCGTGGAGTTTCAGGATTTTTGGAGCTGTGTAGAATAGGTTTCCAATATTTTCTCCTTTTCCAGCCAGAATTCCAGCTGCCGTCATTCTCCCTCTTCATGATAAACCTTGTAAAATAAGAGAGAATAGCCATAAGTGTTGAGACATAATGTGTAATAACAGCCCATAATGCAATAAATATTGATATAAAAGCATGATGCAAAATGGACATATCAGTGACACATAACTAGCTCGAATTCATCAATATAATGTAGGCATGCATTCCGAATATAGTCATACGTGCTTGTGGAAAAGAACTTGCATGACATTTTTTGTCCTACCCTACCGTAGCAGCGGGGTCCTAATGGAAACTAAGGGATATTAAGGCCTCCTTTTAATAGAGAACCAAAACAAAGCATTAGCACTTTGTGAATACATGAACTCCTCAAACTACGGCAATCACCAGAAAGAATCCCAATTACTATCACCTTGGGGTATGCTGATCATAACTCATAGTAGGTTTCTGCAACTTGCAATATCGGATCAAGAAAACAAATATATTCATGAAAACATAATAGGTCCAGATCTGAAATCATGGCACTTGGGCCCTAGTGAAAAGCATTAAGCATAGCAAAGTAGTAGCAACATCAATCTCAGAACATAGTGGATACTAGGGATCAAACCCTAACAAAACTAACTTGATTACATGATAAATCTCATCCAACCCATCACCGACCAGCGAGCCTACGTAGGAATTACTCACTCCCGGTGGTGATCATCATGGATTTATTGATGGAGGAAGGTTGATGATGATGGCGACGAATCACCCTCTCCAAAGCCCTGAACGAACGCTAGATCAGCCCTCCCGGTGAAGAACATGAGGTGGCGGCAGCTCCGTATCGTAAAATGCGATGAATCCTTCTCTCTGATATTTTCTCTCTCCGGATGTGAATATATAGAGTTGCAGTTAGGGTCAGAGTTTGTCCAGGGGGCCCACAAGCCCCTAGGGCGCTCCACCCAGGCTTGTGGCCAATGGGTGGACCCCTCTGGTTGATTCTTTCGCCAATATTTTTTATTAATTCCAAAAATATTCTCCGTAAATTTTATTTCTGCACAAAAATAACACCAAGGCAATTCTGCTGAAAACAACGTCAGTCCAGGTTGGTTCCATTCAAATCATGCAAATTACAGTCCAAAACAAGGGCAAAAGAGTTTGGAAAAGTACATACGATGGAGACATATCAGCGCCCCAGGGGAGGCCATCGAGAGGCGACCCCCCTACAGGCCGGCGAGGCGGTGAGGCCCCTGTCGGTGAACTTGCCCTTGGCCTTGACCGCGATTCTTCCAACAGTAGCGATGCTTCCTTCGGACCAAGCTCAAGCGATGACGACTGCTATGAGCCGCTGCGCTCGGGCTTAAGGGAGGAGTGGCGCCGGCCAGGCATCGTGGGTGACGCTGCCTGGGTTGCGGTCCTCGGGAAGTCCTTTCCTTTTGTTTCATTACTATGCAAAAATCATGAAGGGCCCCGCGGGGGTGTGTAAAGACCGTGACACTTTTGCCTTAATGTTAGCGTTCCCAACTTATGTTGTGTTTGCATCTCTCACTTGGGCACGGTTCCCCCTTTTCATTCTCGCGGTAGCTTAGTGCTCTACGCCGACAGGACCGAGACCCGAGGCAAGCTTCGACCATCACTGGTATGCCAAGTCAAGATGCCGTGGTCAAGGCCAGGATGCTAGTGGGCCAAGGTACGCTAAGAGCCTGTCGTCGTTCTGGATATGGGGGTATCCAGCCCTGCCTACCTGCGGCCCACTGCGTGGATCCATCGATGGCCTGGTACGGCCCAGCTTCAACATAAATGGCTCAAGACCCTCGCGAGGGGCCAAGCTTCGCGAGCCGGATGACGCCAAGACCCCCGAGGGGATCGACCTCCTCTGGCTGGCTCCCGAGGGGAGGAGAGTTCTATGCAAGGTATACCTCCCGAGGCTCAACTGATGTGAGCCATGACGACCAAGGCCAGGCGGGCACTAGGCGGGCGCATAATGCAGGTTTCCTCTTCTGTGCAAAGGAGGCAAGCCGCAGGCGCGGAGTCCCGAGGAATCAGCCAACGGTTTCCATTCCGGTGCAACAAAACCAAGACCGCCAGGACGGCAGGATGGAGGTCATCACCGATCCCACCATAGCGTCACGACCAGAGGCTTTTCATAGGCGAAGACTACTTTTGTCAGGATAAGCAGTACTACTTGCCCCCTTTCAAATCCGGCCATTGTGGGATCGCTTTCCGCCAACATTTGTGAAGAGGACCAAGGCCACTATAAATAGGACTTAGCCACCACCATAGAGGGGCATCTGATCTAGTTCACATCCCCTCAGCTCCCTCGAGCTCAAGAACACCTCACCTCTGAGGCCAGTTCATCCACATAACTAGTTCATCATCAGCCCTCCGAGGCAATCCACCAAAAACGCTGGAGTAGGGTATTACACCGCAAGGTAGCCCGAACCAGGATAAACTGCTGTGTCTCTTTGTCTCTTCGAGCTAAACGCGCTAGGCTTAGGAGGATCGCGAGTAGGCTGGCTGGGTAGGTTGAGATCTCCACACGCACCCCAAAGTTCAAACCTCTCAAGGGTTTGCGGAACCCGTAATCCGACATTTGGCGCGCCAGGTAGGGGAGCGTCGGAAATCTTCCGCCCCAACCACCAGATCGTGCCGCCAGCGCCGATGACTGGCGCTCCTCCGTCGACCCAGGCGACACGGGTTTCCGAGGAAGTGCCGGGGCTGCGCTGTTTCACCCTCTCCCTGCGGCAGGTGCGGTGGCCTCCCAAGTTCTGACCGGAGATGCTGCCACGCTACGACGGCGCGGCGGATCCGGCTGCCTTCCTCCATGCGTACGAGGAGGCAGTCTGGGCAACCGGCGGAGATGACAAGGTGAAGGCCAACTGGCTTCCCATGGCCCTCGCAGATGCACCGCACGCTTGGTTACTCAATCTGCCGACGTCCTCTGTGGAGTCCTGGGAGGAGCTGCGCAACCTCTTCCTCGCCCGCTACGCGGCATCGGCGCCCCCCATCGTCACAGCTCTCCTAGGTGGCTCACAGGCACCGCCCTCCGACAGCCACATCAAGAAGTTCTACCGACAAGCAAGCGCCGCTCAGGCGGGCTCGGTGGCTCCCCCGGGATGGGCCGCGCCCAAGGGCGACCTCACCTTTGGCCTCGAGGATCATCCGGCCGCCACGACGGGAGCATGCGCGCTCCCGATGCTTTGCACCCCCACCATCTACAACGTGGCGGTCACCAAGACCATCATCGACGGCGGAGCCGGCCTCACCATGCTCCCCACGAAGGCATTTGGCATGCTGCACGTGCCACCCAGCCGGCTCCGCCCCTCCGACCCTTTCTCCGGGGTCGGCGACAGCTCCACCAGCCCCCTGGGCAGATCCGCCTCCCTGTCACCTTCGGGACCCGCGACAACTACCGCATCGAGCTCGTCAACTTTGACATTGCACAGATCGACCTGCCATACAATGCCATCTTGGGGTACCCGGCCTTGGCCCAGTTTATGGCCACGACTCACCCTGCATACAACCTCATGAAGATGCCTGGCAGCAACGGTGTCCTCATAGTGGCGGGGGATGCCAAAGACGTGTTGCGCGCCCTCAAGCTCTCCTTTAGGTCAGCAGCATCCACGCTGCCTGACGAGAAGGGGGATCTGGAGGCCCCAGAAGCGGCACCAGCCAAGAAGAAGCAGTTGTACTCCTAAGACCGAGCCGAGACGAAGCAAGTGCTAGTCAGTGAGGAGGGAACGTCCAGCGCCACCTTCACCGTAGGGGCTGGCCTCCCTTGGGACCAAGAGGAAGCGTTGGTTAACTTCTTGCGGGCCAACAAGGATGTATTCACTTGGGAACCCAAACACCTGGCTGGGGTCCCAAGGGGAATAATCGAGCACCACCTGAAGGTATGCCCAAATGTGCGACCAGTGAAGTAGAAGGCACGTCGTCAGTCCACCGAGAAGCAGGACTTCATCATCCAAGAAACTCGCAAGCTACAAGCAGCAGGGGTCAGCAAGGAGGTACGATACCTGGAGTGGCCGGCGAATCCCGTCATCGTCCACAAGAAAGGAGGGAAGTAGCGCATGTGCGTCGACTTCACCAACCTCAACAAGGCCTGCCCACAAGATCCTTTCCCACTTCCCCGCATTGACCAGATCGTGGACTACACCGCCGAGTGCGACCTACTGTGCTTCTTGGATGCCTTCTCGGGCTACCACCAGATCAAGATGGTCGTGCAAGATGTTAAGAAGACGGCGTTCCTGACCCCCTGCGGGGTGTACCGCTACACCTGCATGCCCTTCGGGCTGCATAATGCTGGGGCAACCTTCCAGCGACTGATGCATATAACCCTGGGCTCGCAGCTCGGGAGAAACGCAAAGGCCTACGTTGACTATATAGTGGTGAAGTCTCGGGAGGCCAGGACCCTGATAGCAGATCTGGAGGAGACGTTTGCCAGCCTGCGCAAGGTGGATCTTCAGCTCAATCCTGAGAAGTGTGTGTTCGGGGTTTCCTCTGGCAAGCTGCTGGGCTTCTTGTTGTCACATAGAGGGATCAAGGCCAATCTGGAGAAGGTCAAGGCGATAGAGGACATGAGCCCCCACAGACCCTGAAGGAGATGTAGAAGCTGGTAGGCTGCATAGCCTCGCTTGGGCGCTTCATTTCCAAGCTGGGGGACTGCGCGCTCCCATTCTTCAAGTTGATGAAAATGAAGGAACCGTTCGAGTGGACCCGAGAGGCAGACACAGCTTTTCAAGTCCTCAAGAGATATCTGACCAGCCCGCCAGTGATGGTGGCGCCGCGCCCTCCCGAGACCTTGGTGCTCTATCTGGCAGCCACCCCTGACTTAGTCAGCGCCGCCCTGGTGGCGCTAAGGAAGGAGCGCCCGTCCAAGAAACCTTGGCGGGATGCACAACCAATGAGCAAGGCACATCACCATAAGGATAATGTGCCTGGGGCCTCGACCGACCCGGTGGTCGACATTCCTCCCGAGGCCGCGATTGACCCCGCGGCCACTGGGGCTCCCGAGGGCGGACCTCGCAAAGCCATCAAAGACACATGCCCTCATGAAGAACAAGACTCCACTGATGCCTCCCCCCTCGTCGAGCATCCTGTCGACTTCGTCAGCACGGTACTGGGAGAGGCACAGGCGCGCTAACCATGCCTCAGAAACTCCTACTCGTGCTCATGGTCGCCTCCCGAAAATTGCGCCACTACTTTCAAGGCCACCCCATGAAGGTTGTTTCGGCGTACCCACTGGAGAGGGTGCTCTAGAGCCCGAGTGCCACCTGGCGAGTTGCTGAATGGAACCTCAAGCTTCAGGCGTTCAATCTCGAGTTCAACACCACTAGGGTCATCAAGAGTGCGGCCCTCGCGCACTTCGTGGCCGAGTGGACTGACACTCCCGACCACGGAGTAAGCAAGGACCGCTCCCTCTTGCCAGGAGACAAGGAACCGGATGGATGGATCATGTACTTTGATGGGGCATTTGCGTGACAAGGCGCAGGAGCAGGGGCTGTCCTCATCTCACCCACCAAGGAGAAGCTCTACTATGTGGTGCAGCTCTGCTTCGAGCAGGGCAAGAAGGTCTCCAACAACATTGCGCAATTCGAAGGCCTGCTCACCGGACTCAGGGCCGTGGTAGCACTTGGGGTGAAGCGCCTCACCATCAAGGGCGACTCTCACCTCCTTATCAACTTCTCCAACAAGGAGTACACGCCTAAGGACGAGCACATGGAGGCGTACCTATAAGAGGTGTGCAAGATGGAGAAGCGGTTTATGGGCGTAGAGCTACAACACGTGCCATGCAGAACGAACAAGGAAGCCGATGACATCACCAAGAGAGCCTCCCGCAGGCTCCCTCGGGAGCCGGGGGTGTTTGAGGAGCAGCTCTTCAAGCTTTTCTGTGAATCCCCATGCCACGACTCCAGCACCGCTTCAGGAGGACTTGCCTCAGGCACCTGAGACGGGTGCCCCAGCATATGGCCACCCCTCGAGGGCCCGCCTGCTGCTTGTAGTCGAACCTCAGGAGGGGTGCTGGACCGAAGAGTTCAAGGCGTACCTGCTTCAAGGGTCCTTGCTAGAGAAGGAGGAGGATGCCGAGCGTGTGGCCTATGAAGCCACCGCGTACTGCATCCAGGATGGTGAGTTATATCGCAAGAGGCCCAATGACGTTTCGATGCGGTGCATCTCCAGGGAACAGGGGATCGAGCTGCTAGCGGACATACATGGTGGGGACTTCGGCATCATTCCTCGTCACGCACTCTGGTGGGCAAGGTGTTCCGCAGCAGCTTCTACTGGCCCACCGTGCTCAATGATGCCGCAGAGCTGGTGCGCTCCTTTTAATCATGCCAGTTCCACGCCAAGAAAATCCACTAGCCCGCGCAGGGCCTCCAGACAATCCCGCTCACATGGTTGTTCGCGGTCTGGGGGCTGGACATCTTGGGGCTGTTCCCTCGAGCGCGAGGGGGCTACCGGTACCTCTATGTTGCCATCGACAAGTTCACCAAGTGGGCGGGGGTAGAAGCCGTCCGCACCAGCCCAGCTGGATCAGTTGTCAAGTTCATCAAGGGAATCGCGATTCGGTTTGGGGTCCCTACCCGCATCATCACTAACAACGGCTCGCAGTTCACCAGCAACCTTTTCAAAACATATTGTGCTAACCTTGGAACACAGATATGCGACGCCTCAGCAGAAGTCCTGAGGGGCCTCGAGACCAGGACCTTCAAGAAGAAGCTCGAGGCTAGCAGCAGGGGCTGGCTCGACGAGCTGCAGTCCGTGCTTTGGTCCATCCACACCACCGCGACCATGCCAACAGGAGATATGCCGTTCTTCCTCGTCTATGGAGCAGAAGTGGTTCTCCCTCACGAGGTCAAGCATTACTCCACGCGGGTCCTGGCATTTGACGAGGCGCGCCAGGACGCCACGCGGGGGATGGATCTCGTGCTGGGGGAGGAACTCCGCCGTCAAGCCTCACTTCGAGCTGCTAGGTACCAGCAGGCGCTGCGGCGGTACCACTGCCGCAGCGTCCGCCCTAGGACGTTAGAGGTGGGTGACCTCATCCTGAGGTGGGTGCTCTCCAGGGAGGGGATGCACAAGCTCTCTCCCATGTGGGAGGGCCCATTTAGGATTGCCCATGTCTCCAGGCCTAGCGCCGCGCGCTTGGAGACACAGGACGGGGTCCCCATCCAGAAAACCGGGAACATCTAGCACTTCTGGAAAGTTTTACCCCTGAAGCAAGGCTCAGTCTGTGAAGGTCTCCGCTCGTGACACTCTCACGTAATAATGAGTGGGGCTGTACATGCCCCGGAGTCTCCTAAGAGTCACCCTGGGGCCTCATAGGGGCTCCCTCCCACGTCTTAGTGGCAGCACTTAGCTCCACGCTGGTAAGAAGACTAGAGTAGGTGCCGGACACGGCTATTCATTTGCTTTCCGAAGTTGCTTGCAGTTTTTAGTGACCTTTCGATGGATATGGTATTTTTGAACTCTGGTTCCTCGAGCTATTTCCTTCTCCTGAGCTATTTTTGGCCTGAGGGCATGAGAGAGGTGGCAGTCGCCTGTCACTTCCTCTCGCGCACCTCGCACGTGGGGCTAGGCAGGTGTGTGTGCCTCGGACCTTTCCTTGTGCGCGTGCAGCCGAGCCGAACCCTGGTGCTTCGGCTTCATCCTCGCAAGGAGCCCTTGATCAAGCTCACGGGCACTAGCACCCCTCATATCCGTGCCCCCCGGGCACCGCGACGCGATGCATCAAGTCCGAGCTAATCTATGGCAGGGAGCTCGCATAAGGAGGAGTGAGCCGCTCGTCAGTTTTTTCTCTTCCTTTGAAAGCATCCCTGCAGCGGCTCTGCATCGGCTTGTGAGACCCGAAGGCGTCTCCCAGGGTCAGCGACCCACAGCTCCCTGGGAAAGGGGGACCCATCGAGTACCTAAGGCCAGGTTTTCGCGAGGCAGAAAACTACTATGCACATATCAAGCTAAGTTTTCCTACCTTAGCTTACACCGATCGCAAATGTTACAACACAACATCAAGATAGCTAGCATAGCATAAAGGGCATAACTGCCATAGTTCATTACATGCCCCTGCAGGGTACATCATTCTTTTTTGAATGACAGGAGAATGGAAAGGCTAAACAAAGAGGGCGCGAAGGTGCATGAACTCGGCACCAGCGCCGCATCATCAAGCAGCGCCTCAAGGTGGCCCGACACTTCACCAGTTCTCCCATAGGCGACCTGGGGCTGCGGCCAATCTTGAGTCCAAGTTTGCCGGCCCCCAGCCTCACGCTGGGCACTTCTCCAGCTTCACTGGAGAACCGCGGCGGGACAACAACTGACGTCCTCGACCCAAGCACGGGGGGCCGGCCGTAGCCACCACTGCTCGAGCTCTCATCCGAGGAAAAGCAGCCGTCGCGGGAGGAAGAGCACGCACCGCCAAGACCAAGATCAGCTTCGCCACCTTCGTCATTGTTGCCATCCTTTGGGCAGCACCCCACGCGGCGGCCGTCCTCCCTGAGCACCCTCATATAGAGGGTCGCCAGGGTGTCGTACTTGAATTGGAGGGTGCACCTTCCGCCCAGGCCACGCGCGCGGGCGAAAGTCTGCCAGCCGCTGGTCAGGACCATGCTGCCGGAGGCGGCGACCTCGACACCAACCCCCGAAGCTCTACTGCAGCAGGCGTCGGCCTACAGCCAGAGACCATCAATCCCCAAGGAAGGACGCTCGCTGAAGAAGAAACACGGAAGCCGGAGCTAGGTGCCAACCGGGCTCTTCGACCACACGATGAATTCAGGGTGCACGTCTAGCGAGGAGAAGCACGGCCGAGGCGGGCGCACGATCACGGCGCGCCTTCCTTCGTCATGGGGGCTGCTCCTAAGCCAATGGCCCCCGCCGCGAGAAGAGGTGACACCACAGGCACCAAGAGGAGTACCGGCTTTGGGGGGTGCATGCCCGCACCCCCTACGGGCCACCGCAGGAGCCGCGGGATGCTTGAAGGGACAACCGTTACCTCTCTTGGGAGGCGGAGCGGCAGGCCCCTCCTTGGAAGCCTTTCTCTTCTTGGCCGCTGAAAACCTCCTCGGCGACGCCATGGGAGCAAGATGGAGAAGAGGAGAAGCAGGCGGAAGCAAGATGAAGGAGGGATGGGCAAGAGGCTCTTCCCCTCCCTTGCATTTATAGCCAAGGTAGGCCAACCGGCGGCCTCCACGACCTCGTGCCATCATGATCTTTTGCATGCCGCATCGCCCTGTCAAGTCGAACAGCTGCCGAGGCAGCATGGGGAAGTGGAGTCGCCCACGTCCCATCAATCGCCACGCGTCATCAAGGTCGCAGGCGGTTAGGGCCCGCGGCGCTCCTTGTTGAGGCAAAGATATTTCATTTTGTTTGCTATGATAGAGCTACAAATATGCCAATTAGGCTAATTGTGCATTCAACAAAAATAGTAGTATAGATGGGTCTTAAGTGGAATGCATCTGAAAGGGCCAAGATGTTGTACTAGCTATGCTAAAAAAGATGCTCTTCTAGCCAAAAATAGTACATCGGCCAGGCTTATTTGTGTTAATTGATATAATTGATCCATATACCCTATATGTGGTCATATGTCTGTTAGTTTTCTATATTATTGGTTGGTTGACTCAGTATTTTGAATTTTGAGACATCGGTTGGCTTCTGAAATTCATATCTAAATGGGAGTACACTATATGTTGCATGTGTCACACATGTTACACTTGAGTTGAACATAAAGTGGTTTCAAATATTCGAATTCATCTTAAACTGGATTCAACCTTCTGAATTCACATATCATGGCATTTGCAAATCATATTCATATTGAAAGGTGGAATACATATTTGTTGTGCTTTAGAAGATATATAAGAAAACATAGAATGATTTGTAAAGATTCATATAAAAATACAAAAAGGATTCAAATTTACATGCCAGGGTAAACGTGAATGCTTATTCTCCCAAAATTTGAAAGAAGCGGCAAAACACCCACTCTCACGCCAGCTATCCAAACTAGTGTTTGCGAGATGGAAATTACTGTCTACCCCTAACACGCACAACCTATCAGACCGATTTCCACTACTCTCAATAGGGGTAGGTTTGTAACTTCACTCAGACGTGACACGACCGCTTCTCACCCCATTCATACACGGTGGGCGATAGAACTCATTTGGTCTAAGCTTGTCCCAAAGACCTCTGTCTCCCTCCATTTCCCCATTCATACACGATCGGTGCCAAACAATCTCTCATCATTCAAAATGTATCTCGTCAAATATTTTAAATAGGAGCAGGTTTGGGACTTCACTCATATGTGACACAACCGCCCTACCTGTTAGCCCCGTTCATACACCATGGGCACCAAAACATCACCTCCTCGCCCAAAATCTCTCTCGGCAAATATTGGGGAGATGCGAGATTACCTATCCCCAACCAGCGAGACGTCCAAAATTTTAAATGCGGGCTAAGTTCGTAACTTTCCCATATTTCAGAAAAGCATGTCCCAAAGACATGGTACCCCTACCCCTCTCCCTCAATTTCCCATTCATACACCGTCGGTGCCAGTACACCATTTCCACACCAGCCTCCTCCGCCCGCCACCCCATACATCGCCGCTCTCCTCCACCATGTTGTACCGCCTACCTAGACTGCATCATGCACAACAAGACATCAACATTGCTCATCCATGACGCTGCACTAGGAGCCTTGCATCGCATCCTCTCGCTTCATCCGTGCTGTTGTCCACCTTGGCGGGACCACTTCGACGACCTTATCGTCCACCACAATGGGACTTATCCCCCAATCCCTCCATCTACCGTTGCAGATCTGCTTCCATGCCGCCGATAGCCATTGCACCCCGATGCCTAGATGATGCCACAAGAGAGGTGGTACTCCTTCATGTCTACTCAAATTTTTGATCTCAACCAGTACATAGATCATCACTTGTTTATTGTACTTTCTTTTCAGTTCTTAGAATCTTAGTTGTTAGTTCAAAGCAAGCATTTGTTGCTAAGTAGCCTCTATGAGGTTTGGAGCTTCTGATCTACCATGGCACTGTCATAATAGGATTTAGATGATCATGCTTAGGGTATCCACCATTTTATGATCACTATACGATGATCCTACGTGCTTCGTGTCATAATAGCACTTCTCCACCCATCAAGCTAAAGAAGCTTAGTTGTTTAAATACGAATCCGATATGATGCTGATATTAGTAAAATAGAGTCATTTAATTGGTCAGATAAATGTTGTCGGCGTTCTAGATACGGGGCTACCCAGACTTGCCTGCCTACGGCCCACTGCGTGGCTCCATCATTGGCCTGGTACAACCCAGCTTCAGCATCAACAACTCAAGACCCTCGCGAGGGCCCAAGCCTCGCGAGGTGGATGGCACCAAGACCTCCAAGGGGATCGGCCTCCTCAGGCTGGCTCCCGAGGAGCGGAGATTTCTATGCAAGGTGCACCTCGCGAGGTTTAGCTGACGTGAGCCATGACGACCAAGGCCAGGCTCCAGGCGGGCGTCAACGGGCGTAGTGTACCAGTTTCCTCTTCTATGGAAAGGAGGCAAGCAGCAGGCGTGGAGTCCCAAGGAATCAACCAAAGGTTTCCATTCTGGTGCAACAAGACCAAGACCGCCAGGACGGCAGGACGGAGGTCATCGCCGAGCCCACCGCAGCATCACGACCAGAGGGTTTTGCAGGCGAAGACCACTTTAGTCAGGATAAGATGTACTTGTTGTCTCCCTTCAAATCTGGCCGTTGTGGGAAACCTTCCCGCCAGCATTTGGGAAGTGGACCAAGGCCACTATAAATAGGACCTAGCCACCACCGTGGAAGGGGATGGACAAAACCACCGGATCCAAACTCTAGAGATCATCCTCTCCCCTACCATCTCAAGAACACGCCTCCTGAGGTTGTTCTTCCACTGTACTAGTTCTTCCTCAGCCCTCGAGGCAAATCGACCACAAAGCAGGAGTAGGGTTTTACACCGCAAGGTGGCCCGAACCTGGGTAAACTATTGTTTCTTTCTGTCTTTCCTCCTCTTCGAGATCGACACGCTAGGCTGTGAGGTTTCGTCAGTTGGCAGGCTAGGTAGGTTGAGATCTCTGCACGCACCCAAGAGCTCGAACCTCCCAAGGTTTCGCGGAACACGAAATCTGACATTTGGCGCGCCAGGTAGGGGTGCGTCGGATCTTCTCTTCCGTCGACCGATCCACCGATACTCCGACACTCCCATGCACTACCAAAAAAAGACACATCCGTGACATTTTGGGCCGAACGAATTTTTTTCTGTCATACTTATGACACTTCTATGATGATAATTGTAACAAAACCCGGTATAATCATAGATGTGGTGGGCTCCTACTTCTATGACAAAAAATCATGACAAAAAATGGGCTTTTCGTCCTGGGCGGGCCAGAGATGCAGCTGCATGACATTCTTTGGGCCGTCCATGACGGAAAAAACCGTGGTAGAAGGGAGGGCGAGGAAAATATCGGGGAGTTCCCGGTTACGGTGGGTGGTCCGGGGGCGAGCGATGAGCGTTTCTCTCATATCGTACGCGTGTGGGTGTGAGGCGTTGGGCTCTAACTGAACCCGAGCAAGGCGTCGCCTAACTAAACCCAAGCGATTGCACTGCAGGCTATGCGTTACTAAACCCAGGCGATCTAGCGATTCCTTCGCTACTGCTGCTAACTGAAGCCGATCGATGCTGCCTCTGGATGAACAGTGAGTGTTGCTGGGGGGTTTGGATGAACAGTGAGCGTTGATGGGGGGGTTGTATGAACAGTTCCTGGTGGGGTGGATGAACATGAACCCGTGGTGTTGCCTCAGGATAGATATGACCCTAATCGAGCCAGTTGGGGCTGGATGAATAGGACCCCGTGGAGGGCTGGATGAACAAGACGACCCTGTGGAGGGCTGGTTGAACAGTAGCCGGTGGAGGGCTGGATGAACAGTAGCCTGTGGAGGGGTGGTTGAACAGGAGTCCGTGGAGAGGGCTGGTTGAACAGTAGCCGGTGGAGTAGCGCGCGGTGGAGGCTGGATGAACAGGAGGCCGTGGATGAACAGTCGCAAGTGGAGGCTGGAGGAGGTCGACGGTGGATGAATAGTAGCCCGTGGAGGCTAGAGGAGGTTGATGGTGGAGATGAACAGTATCCCGTGGAGTCCCGTTTTGCCGTACGCCACACCCCTCCCGATGAACAGGACACCCGTTTCGACCATAGCACTCCAACACAAGTCTGTTTCCTCCATTTTGCGGTACGCCACTGTCACGCCCAATATGCGACCCTATCCAAAAGGAACTCGAAGGTCCCACCAAGGATAGACCCGCATATTGAAACGCTTTTGCAAGGTGGATATCATTACATCAACATTACATAATAGATGGGGATACATACATAAGGCATACAATGCCACATGAATACAACATCACAATACATCAGAGCATCATCCGACTACGGATGGAACACAAACAGAAACTCAAACGACATCCACCCTGCTAGCCCAGGCTGCCGACCTGGAACCTATCCCCTGATCGAAGAAGCAGAAGAAGAACTCAATGCAAGCAAGCATCGCTCTCGCGTCATGATCATCGCATAACCTATACCTGCAACTGTTGTTGTAGTAATCTGTGAGCCACGAGGACTCAGCAATCCCATCACCATGGGTATCAAGACTAGCAAAGCTTAAAGGGAAAGGAAGGGGTAAAGTGGTGAGGCTGTAGCAGCGACTAAGCATATATGGTGGCTAACATACGCAAATAAGAGCGAGAAGAGAACAAGCGGAACGGTCGTCAACTAGTAATGATCAAGAAGTGATCCTGAACTCCTACTTACGTCAAACATAACACAGAAACCGTGTTCACTTCCCAGACTCCGCCGAGAAGAGACCATCACGGCTACACACACTGTTGATGCGTTTTAATTCGGATCTGGTGTCAAGTTGTCTACAACCGGACATTAACAAATTCCCATCTGCCAATAACCGCAGGCACGGCTTTCGAAAGATTATACCCTGCAGGGGTGTCCCAACTTAGCCCATGACAAGCTCTCGCGATCAACGAAGGAATAGACCTTCTCCCAGGAAGACCCGATCAGACTCGGAATCCCGGTTTACAAGACATTTCGACAATGGTAAAACAAGACCAGCAAAGCCGCCTGATGCGCCGACAATCCCGATAGGAGCTGCACATATCTCGTTCTCAGGGCAACACCGGATGAGCAATCCGTACAACTAAAACCAGACCTCAAGTTTCCCTGAGGGGGCGCTGCAAAGGGCTCTAGTTCGGACCAACACTTAGACAAGCACTGGCCCGGGGGGGCTAAAATAAAGATGACCCTTGGGTTGGCCGACCCAAGGGAAAGGGTAGGTGGTGGTGAGGCAAATGGTAAAACCAAGGTTGGGCCTTGCTGGAGGAGTTTTATTCAAAGCGAACTGTCGAGGGGGTCCCATAAATCACCCGCCGCGTAAGGAACGCAAAATCCGGGAACATAACACCGGTATGACGGAAACTAGGGCGGCAAGAGTGGAACAAAACACTAGGCAAAAGGCCGAGTCTTCCATCCTTTACCAAGTATATAGATGCATTAATAATATAAGAGATATTGTGATATCGCAACCAAAATCCTGTCCACCATGGAGAAATCTTCAACTTTACCTGCAACTAACAACGCTATAAGAGGGGCTGAGCAAAGCGGTAACATAGCCAAACAACGGTTTGCATAGGAAAGGTGTCAAAGGTTAGAGGCTGACATGGCAATATGGGAGGCTTGATGAGCAAAAGATAGGTAACGCAGCATAGCGATAGAACGAAGCAACTAGCATAGCAATGATAGTAGTGAGATCCAGGGTAGCGGTCATCTTGCCTGAAATCCCGCAAGGAAGAAGAACGAGTCCATGAAGAAGACAAATGGATGAAGCCGAACCAATCATAGACGAACGAGTCCTCACGATCGCAACGAAACATGAACTATCGAAAAGAAGCACACAACATGGTAAACAGACCACACATGAACAAGGCATGATGCACAACGAGCATGATGCATGACAAGGCTACATGAGGCTACTCATGGCAAGAGATGATGCAAACAAGAGCAACACATCAAGGCAAGTTTAAATGAGGCCGGGAACAACATATAACATTCTGGTAAGTCCTCATATGCATATTTCGAAATTGGTCCAGATCTGAATAAACCTTATGTTCAAGTTGTTAAACAGCAAGTTAAGATGCACCAAGATGATCTACACGAGATTCTAGTCAAGTTACATATAAAGTTCATTAGATTTGGAGCTACGGCCTAGAAGATATGAGCAAAACAAGTTAAACATGGCATTGATGCAAAATGCACCCAAACATCAACCAAACACCTCAAAACAAGGATGCAACATGATAATATGAAACTACATGCAATTCTAAGCAAGTTTCATATCGAGCACACTCAAAACGGAGCAACGGTTCAACACACACACATGAAGCAAGTTTAAAGGACAAGCTGTCCAAAACAGCAACTAGGCATATTGCAAGCATCAAAACAACATGCTACAGCACCCCAACATGATAACAAAAGGCATGGACATGATGTACAGGTAAAGCATTACAAAACATGAACACCGAGCTATCTCCAGAAATCACTAGGACATGCTCAAACACACATGATAAGATTGCAAGTTATAACAATTTCAGACTTTGCAGAAAATAACATCACGATGCACTGTTCAGAGCTATCAAACAACATGTTACAGGAACTTATAATGGCAAACAAAGGCATGGCATGAATCTACTAAATGCATAGATCAAAAGTCCCTTAGTGACCATAACCAAAAAGGATCAGAAAATATGATGGCACCCACCTAAACATAGCAAGTTATTATTACAGATTCATACATGGCAGGAACATAATTATGAAGGCATGTAGATGGGCTTGTGCAACTCACTACAGAGCAATACATGGCATGGCAAGTCACCCAACAGTAAGAAGACATGTTTGTTAAGCTAAGCATGGCAATAGAAAGGTCATAGGGTGCATGGATCACTAGCAAAACACATGGGAACAAGCGAACTTAATGTTAACAGGCTAACAACAACATTTTCAAGCAAATTTGGAGCAAGATATGAACAAGCTACAGAAACCTATAAATGCAACCAGGGGCATTTATGGATAGAGGATGACATGTAGATCAAAACATGTTTATAGAACATCTCCAGATTATGCATAGAATGATTAGTAGCAACATGTTAATATAGCATCACGAAATAACAGATCCAGCCTAGCAAAACAGCAACCTCATGAACACTACTTAACAAGCTCGATACACTCACCACAAGTCATTGCATGACAAGATAAGCATAGCATCATCAAGAAGACATGTTTGTGAAACAAACCAAGTCAAGAACAAGTCCATAACATGCAAGGATCAACTATAGCAAACTTGGCCAAATTGAATAACATGTAAACAATCTGCCAGGAAACATTTTGAAGCAAAAGTAGGGCACGAAAATGACATGATAGACTACTCCATAGTTTCAACCAAGGGCATGAATGGATAGACAATAACCACATGTTCAAAACACCCTTAATGAAGTATCTCAAAATATGCAAGGATCTCTCTGTAGCATCAAGTTTACATGGCATCAAAATTATAGCAGAACAGGGACTAAAATCAGCAACATCATGATGCCTAGTTTACATGCTTGTGTTAGTCACCACATTGATCACAAAAATACATGGTAAGCACCTCTATAAAGAAGACATAGCCTAGTTCAAAACACCTGTAGACATCAACCTCATAGGATGCACACATCAATCATGGCAAAAATGACAAAAGAGCTCGTTCTGTTAACAGACAACAGAAAACATCACGAAGCACTCTTACAACGATGATTCAGGCATCAAGATGACCTCAAATGAAATATGATGCAATGGAATTAAATGACGTACTCGTCGAGAAGAACAATTTGACATATTACACGCATGAAACGGAGCTACGGATGCAGAGATACGGCATGACAAACATCGCATGAAAATTACAGAATCTGTGGACTTGGCAGAATTTTACCTCCGGGGAAAAAGTCAACCCGGGACGACGCGGTGCGGGATGGAGGCATCCCTGGGAGGTTTGAGGCGCGTTTGGTTCCGGGACGGGTGGATCTCATCCCACCCGTCCGGATCCGGCGACGGGGTGGCCGGCGACGGCGGCGGAGGCGGCCGGAGGCGGCGGGGGCGACCGGAGCTGCCGAGACGGAGGCGGGCCGGAGCGCGGGGAAGGGCGGCGGAGAA